>NC_056743.1:1560975250-1561022750 GCF_019279795.1 Protopterus annectens | reverse complement strand
AACAAGAAATAAAGGATAATGAGATCATGCCCCCCCCAGGATACAATATACTCAGGCATGACAGACAAAACAAGCGTGCAGGTGGTGTAGCAATCATCTATAAAACTTCCCTAACCATCACCTAACTTCCACAGCAAATACCTACATTTAACAATGCTGAACTACTAATAACACTCCTAAAAATCAACAATAAGAAAACTACTATGTTTAGCTGCAATTTATATACCACTAGGGAATAACATTGATACTGCTGAAAGCATCTGTAGTGGATATCCCAACAAATTAAGCATGAAACTATAATACTTAGAAACTTAAATATAGACTGGCAACTCATAAATTCCACTACCCCCACCAAATCCATAAACTTGTATAACTTCAAACAATTAATAACTATACCCAGTAGAATAAATAAAACTTAAGGGAGACACTCAACATTAGATTGGATCCTTACAAACTAAACTGATAAAAGTAGGCTGTCTGTCTGATAGCATAAGAGACCACATTGCAACATATGCCATTAAAACTCTCCATAATCTAGATAAACATATTATCTCTAATCAAATACAAAATACAACAAATTTCAGCAAAGATATTTTCCATTAAACACTAAAATAGCATAACTAGAATGTACTTAAAACAATACCACTAGATGCTACTGTAGAACACCTTAAATAATCTAGCACCAGTACGGAATAAAATAATAAGTCCAACCTCACACCATGGTTAACAAAAGAAACAAAAAAAAAAACTCATGATAAAAAGGGATAAAACCTGGAAAAATTGATATAAAAAAGAACTCAAAATGCCTTCCAGCAGTTTAGATATCTTAGAAACCTTGCAAAACTCCATGTCAAACAGGACTAGTAAACTTTTTTGGTCATCACTAAATAAGCTACTACACCCTGGCAAGACCACCACTCCCTCTCCAAAAGCAGACAATATGACAAACTCTATCCCCACACAGTTTAATTCCTACTTTATACATTCAATATTATATCTCTTAGATACTAATACATCTGCCCCCTCTCACTCTACCCATGTCCAAACAAAACCACTCGCAGCTCTTCATTTTTAGTCCAGCACCCACCTCACACGTATTGAAGTTGCTCCTTAAACTAAAAACTACCTCCATAGCTGTAAACCAACTACCATCAGACTACCTAGACATGGTAGCAGAAGTCATAGCCTTCCCTGTGTCCATACTAATTTATTTTATTTATTTACATATACACGGTAATGTCCAATTGGGCCAGGAGCCCGTTTTCAGTGGAGACCTGGGGAGAAAAGCTCCACAATTATTGACAATAACTGACAGTAGAGATGATAAACAAAATGATAAACAAAGCAGTACAATAAATAGCTCATACAGAAGTGTTTTACACTGACACCTTTCAGCACAGTGGCAAGGTTAAATACATGGTTGAGACAAAAATGATTTACAGTGACATGTATCAGTATAATAATAACATGTCAGTATAATAATATCTACAGAATATAGCAACTGTACTTAATTTTATTATTTTTTGTAATAGGGTAGGAAGAGAATAAAGGATAGCTAGATGCTGACTTAGGAGAAAAGGGGATGATGAGAAATATGAAGGCTGCACTATAATTAAAGTAAGAGACACAGGCTGAGTGAGATTAGCCTGGTGCTCTGCAAGAGCATAGCCAGTGATTAGTGATATAGTCTTTAAGGACTAGTTTGAATTTGTGACTATTGAAGTTTTTCAGGATGTGTTTGGGTATAGAGTTCCAGGTTTTGAAAATTGTATTGTAGTATAGAAAATCCCCATAGTAGTTGTGGGATTTGCTTAACTAAAGTAGTTTGTCAGATGATCCTAAGGACCTGAGATTTGTATTGGCTTGGACCAGGTCTTTGAGTGAAGGCCAGTTGTTGGGATTGTATATGATGCTATGGGCAATGGAGAGTTGGTTTAAGGTTAGTAGATTGGGTAGTTCAGTCCAGTTTAGTTGACAGTGTGCAATGCAGTGATGGGATTTATACGGTTGGTTTGCAGCAAATTTAGCAATTTGGTTATAACAGGACTCTAGGTTATTTAGGTCAGACTTGCAAGGGTTGATGAAAATTTGTGAAGAATGAAGGAGGGAGGGTAGTAAGGTGATCTTGCTATAGCTATTTGAGCGTTGTTTTTAGGAATGGTTTGGACCTATAGATTGAACGAAGTTTAATATGGATTTTTTTGATAGTTTGTGCTATATGCTTGTTGAATTTTAGACAGTTGTCCACAGTAAGTCCTAGTAGTTTAGTTTGGTTTACAGGTTCAATATTTGTGCCATTTGAGGAGTATATAGTAATGGGTGGTTCATTATTTTTGGCTTTAGCATTGCAGAAAACCATAAGCTTAGTTTTATTAGGGTTTAGTATTAGTTGATGGTCAGAGAGAGAGTTTTCTTTGTCCTGCAGAGATTTTTGTGTTTTTTCTTATAGTTCTAGGGGTGAGGAGGCAGACCAGATAAGAAAGGAATTGTCAGCGTATTGAATGATAGAGGCTAGCTGGGTGAAAGTGCTGAGGTTATTGATAAATATGGTGAAAAGGAGAGGGTCAAGCATTGAGCCTTGGGGGACACCCACTGAAATGGGTGAGTAGGGGAGGCAGATTATGATCCCATTTTGTAGCTTACTGTCTATTAGAAAGTGGACCGGAGTTCCACTGCGGTGACCTCTAACCAGGAAAAGCCGAAAGACAAACAACAACAACTGTCTATTAGAAAGATAGCTGTGAGTCCAAGATAGGGAAGACTTGCAAAGGTTGTATGATGCAAATTTGTTGAGAAGGTTTTGGTGATTTACTGTATCAAATGTTTTGGACATGTCGAGAAAGATTGTGGAAACAAGTTGGTCTTGATTTTTGAAAAGGTTTACAGTATTGGTGAAGTTGATAAGGGCAGTACTAGTGCCATATTTAGGGCAGAAGCCATGTTGACAATTTGATAGGATGTTGTTCTGGAGGAAGTAGTCAAGGAGTTGTTGGTGAATGCATTTTCTAAGATTTTGGCAAGGGATGACAGAATTGGTGATTGGTCAATAGTTAGTGAATTCTGTGGAGGGGCCCGCTTTGTGTAGGGGGATAATATGAGATATTTTCCAGAAGGTAGGAACATATTGTTCTGTGACAGAGGGGTTGATTAGTACTGATATAGGATAGGCTATGGAGGTGCTGCTACTTTTAGGAATTAATTTGGTAGTTGATTGGCAGCAGGGAATGTATTGATGTTTGGAAGTAAGTTTTTTTTTGTCTTGGTTAATTTGTTTCTTGGCATGGTTTCTAATTTCAGAAACAAACAGAACCAAACCAAATAACCAAACTCCACTGTTTGCGTAAATGGAAGACGAATAGCCACCTGCTTTAACGTTTTCGTTCTTTTATTAAAATAGAACTTCTTCAGAAATGCACCCAACTGTTTTCAAATGATTTAAATAGTGATGACATGCTAGTCACATGTACAAAAAAGCACCAATGTTTGTTCAACTCTATATTCTCAGTCATAATTTAAACTGTAAACTTATGTTAACCTTGAGCAATGACAATTTGTCAACTCCACATCACAAATGTACAAAAATTACAAAGATTGTGTATAATGCACTTAAATAAGAAAAGTACTGTGTACTTTAGGTCTAAAACCTATTTTTTAGTAAAAAACACTTAATATTAATTACATCGTTCAAACCAGGTGGCTCATCCGCATTCAGCCTGATTTGCCAAATAGCTTCCCTACATTCCAATTGCACTTTATAATTGCCACTAAAAATGGTGTCATCTACCTTTTCCAAAACTGAAAACATGAATTTTTTGAATGAAGGACACTTCAATGAATGCTTAGCCAAAGCATTTAGAGTGTCTTTCTTTCTAATGGCTAAGTTGTGTTCATATATCCTTTTGTTTAGTGTCCTAGTTGTTTACATGGCACAGTGTGCCACATGTGAACATTTCTACATAGGAATAACAACTAGGACACTAAACAAAAGGATATACTTAAAAACAGGTTTTAGACCTAAAGTACACAGCACTTTTATCTTATTTAAGTGTATTATACACATTCTTTGTAATTTTTGTACATTTGTGATGTGGAGTTGATAAATTGTTATTGCTCAAGGTTAACATAAGTTTACAGGTTAAATTATGACTGAGAATATTGAGTTGAACAAACATTGGTGCTTTTTTGTACATGTGACTAGCATGTCATCACTATTTAAATCATTTGAAAACAGTTGGGTGCATTTCTGAAGAAGTTCTATTTTAATAAAAGAACGAAAACGTTAAAGCAGGTGGCTATTCGTCTTCCATTTACGCAAACAGTGGAGTTTGGTTATATGGTTTCTAATTTGTTGATATGTAATTAGGTTGCTTTGTTTCTAGAGCTATGCTGGAGTGACCAGGCTTTATCCCTCTTTTTAACTAGCAGTTTGGTGTTACTAGTTAGCCATGGTAGTTGTTTGGTTTTGTAGTGTATTTTCCTAATGGGAGCTAGGCTGTTAAGTATTTCAAAGAAAGTATCATTAAGAGTATTGAACAGTGAAGTCTAATTGAAGTGATTTTAAAGGAGACCAGTTGCACTGCTGTAGGAACATACTAAATGCAGCAGGGCAATTTTTTTTTTACTGGAGATGGATTTGAATATTATGTTGTGAGGGATGTGTACATGTTTTCTGAGAAGAAAGATAGGGGAGTAGTAACTGAGAGGGTCTGGTAAGCATCCTGATAGGTGAGCTAGTTTGGGCCTGTTGGTTAGCATCCAGTCAAGTAGGGATTGTCTATTGGTATGTTTGTTGCAGCATGTGGGAGAGTTAATAGTTTTTGAGAAGCCGTATAGGTTGATAAAATTGGAGGGGTTATCATAGGTACAGTAAGCCAGTCAAGATTGAAGCCACCTAGAATTATTGTTTCCTGGTTGAAGTTAGCAGAGACCCAGTAGAGAAAATTTTCTATATTGGTTGTTACCTGGCAGTAAATAAATGGCTATGGTTATGACTGATTTGTGGAAATTAATTTCTAGGCATCTGGTTAGAATTTCAGAGTTGAGGAGATCTGGTGGAGAGCTGTTCATTTGGTATAGTTTGAGAGAATCTTTAAACATCATAGCAATACCTCCACCATATTTATTAAGCCTGTCAATATACTGTAGCCTGTGGTTAGAATTGGGGTTTCAGCCAGGATTCAGTTATTATAACTAGGTCAGGTGAGTAGTGAACAAGGGCAGCATGGAAATCTTTTGCTTTGTTTATGATGCTCCTTAGGCTGAAATGAATTATTAATAGGTCAGAGTTGCTGGTTTTAGTAAATAGGGGTTTGGGAGATGTGTAAGAGTTGCTTGATTTCATAGGTTCATAGGCTGGTACTAGGCTATCAGCCTTAGGGCCTATACAAGCCTAGCCATAACAATTCCCTGGCTATTTCTTCCCACACTATTTACTTCCCTGGACCCACGTCTAGCAGGGTGACTGACGTGATCCCTGGGGTGAATTTCCTTTCTCTCATCTAATCATCAAGGTTCCTTTCGAAGAGGGCCAAACAGGCACTCTGCTTGACATGTATGGGCAATCTGCTCCAGGGCCTAGGGAGTCTCTGGGTCAGGAACCTATCCCCCCAGCATGTTTTGTTTATTATGATGAGAAGGTTTAGATCCCTGGAGCATGTGGCTCTGAGGGATTGGGATTTCATTAAGTGTAGCATGTCCAACAGCTCTGGGTTTGACATGGCCTTGTATGTTAAGCAGAGATCGCCTCTGAGTAGACGATATGCGACAGAGTATAGCTGGAGTTTTTTAAGGTGGTCAGCATAGGGCATCTGCTTTAGGCCTGTGATTCTTTTAGTGAGGTATTTATGTGGCCTTTCCAGTTGTTGCAGACATCTTGAGAGGTACATAAAAAATGGGGCATTGTATTCTATAATAGCTCTAATGAGGGATGAGTACAGTGGGACAATTACCTCCTTTTTTCTGGATGAAAAGCCCTTAGTGATGAGGTGTGCCACATATAAGGGTTTCCTGACTGTTGTGGCGATGTGGTTATCGAAGGTGAGACCACTGTCCACCTGTGTCCCTAAGTCTCTTATCACACTTTCGGTGTTTAGTGTACTGCCACCTATATGGTAATTCACGGGTAAATGTTTTTTCACAAAGGGGATAACTATACATTTCTTGACATTGAGCTTGAGCCCATGACTCTGGCACCAAGCATCTGTTTCTGTAAGGCCCTTTTGTAGAGTATCCACATCATTTGAGGATTCAATAATGGCTCCCAGTTTGCAGTCATCTGCAAACTTTGTTAGCCAGAGTCCCTTAGTGTTGGCCTGTACTTCAGAGAAGTAGATGCCAAACAAGAGCAGTCCCAGGACTGAACCCTCAGGTACTCCACGTGTCACTTGTGTGGAGCTGGATTTGGAGTCGGCTACTTTTACATTGTGGGTTCTATCAGTAAGCCAGTTAGCAACCCATTGGGTGATGTAGGGATTAATGCCCAGGGTAGTAAGTTTATCTATGATTCCAGAGTGGGGGATGGTGTCAAAGGCCTTGGCAAGGTCTAGATAGGCTGTGTGGACCACCTTACCCTTGTCCATGGCTCTGGAGGCTGATTTGAAGAAGTCAGTCAGGTTCAGGAGACAAGATCGGCCCTTCATGAACCCAAACTGGGTGGGATCAAGTGTTTGAAGGTTGCCAATGTCTTTGTTTGTAAGTTCCATGATAATACGCTCCATGGCCTTGCAGATAAGGCTCGTCCGACTGGTGGGACGGTAGTTTCTGGGTTCCAAGGTGGATTCCCCCTTGTGGAGTGGGATAACTGTAGCTCTGCGCCATTCAGTGGGCACGAAACCTGAGGTGAGGCTATGATTAAACATGACACTTAGGTGAGGTGATAGTTCATATTGTAGTTCATGTAGTACACAGCCCGGGATGTCATCTGGTCCCATGGATGCTGTAGTCTTAGCTTTGGAGAGTGCGTTTTTTTACCTGTGTGGTCGTTATTACCGGAATTTGGCAATCTTCCAGTATTGAGATGGGCCATTTAGGGGGTGAGAGGGGGGTGAAGTTGGCACTGAATCGATCTGACAGGATATTGGCAATATCCTTGGGATCACTATATTTAATGCCATTCTGTTTTAGCTCAGAGCAGATCTGACCATTGCCATTTAGATTCTTGACATAGTTATAGAATGCCTTGTGGTTGTCTTTGGAATCTTTGGCAATTTTATTTTCATAACTAGCTTTGGAGGATTTTATGAGGGATCTCATTTTTTTACTGAGGCTGATAAGGGAGTTTTTTGCATCCTGGGATTTTCCTCTTTTCTGCAACAGTTTCTTCCTTTTGTTGTAAAGTTTGTTTATGGCAGGGGACCACCAGATTGGCTTCCTTTTTTTGGATGAGAGCATCTTGGTTCTATTTGGGATGGCACGATTCATGCATGAGTGGATGTGCTCGTACAGTGCCTTGGTGTAGGATTCAGCAGTTGAACTTTCAGGTCCCGTCTGCATGGGTGTCATGAAGTTTGTCACTTCTGACTTGAGTAGCATGAAGTTGGCTTTGGAGAAGTTTTTTATGGAGGTTTCCTTACTGGGGGGTGGGGGTGGGATGTGGATGTTAAGGGTGATTAGCTTATGGTCAGACATGACTAACGAGGGGGTGATCACAGGTGTGGAGCATAGATTTCCCATGTTGGTAATGACCAGGTCTAGGATATTGAAGCCCCTGGTGGGACTATAGATTAGTTGATCCAGGGCATTGGAATTTATGAATTCCAAGAACTGTTGGGCAAAGGTATTGGTACACGAATAGTTTTCCCAGTTAATGGCAGGGTAGTTAAAATCACCCAGTATTAGGGTGTTTGGTTCTATCTTAATATTTTCCAGTATGTTAAGAAAGGTGTAGTGAGAATCTTGGGGCATGGTGGGGGATATGTAGCAAGCTACAATTTGGATTGCAGTCTTACCTAGTGTTAGTTGCACCTGGAGAATTTTAGACACATTGTGTTGGGCAACTAGCCTGGTGGTGTGAATATCCTTGGTGAATATTGACACTCCTCCACCTTTAGTGTTTCGGTCCTGGTTTGGTGGTCGAAAAGTGTGGTAAGAGTTGTAGCCTGGTATTGCAGGTGTGCTCTCTAGAGCCTTGAACTAGGTCTCAGTTACTGCACAGATATTGATGTTCTCCATTTTTAGGAGTGCCTCGAGAGAGTGCATTTTGAGGTTTAGACTTCTAGCATTGAGTAGCATTACCTTCAGATTATGCATGCATGTACCTGTTATGGTGGTGGTTTTGTCCTTTGAACTTTGCCTAAAAAAGGCACTTTAGGGGTGGCAAGAGCCTTAGCCAGTAACCTGAATCCCAGGAGAGACAGGTGCAGACCATCTCTGGCAAACCATCGTGGTCTGTCGATCATGTCATCCCAGGCAGACAGATACTGGATCCCCTTTGAATGACACCAGAAGCTTAGCCAATTGTTGAAGTCAATCATTTTGTCCTTATATAGTGGTATCATTCTGGGTGAAGGCAGGATGCTCCTCAGGGCTAGGGTCATACCTGCCTGGGCCACATGTTCCGAGAGCTCTTCCATGTCTCTTTTCATGTAGTTCAGGGAGGTACGTCTCAAGTCATTCACTCCAACATAAGCACTTTAATTGCTCTGGATGCACTTTAGATTTAAATTTTCTTGACTCACTGACTAATCGATCAACTATTATAGGGCAAAATATTTTAGTATTTGTTAATCTAGAGATGTATAAGTGCTTTTGTATGAACTTGCATTTTAAAAGTTTTTTTGATGCACTTTAAATGTTTCTGAAGCATTTTAATTGCTCAGGGTGCACTTTAGATTTACATTTTCTTGACTCATTGATTAATTGATCAACCATTGCAGGGTAAAACATTTTAGCATTTGTTAATCTAGAGATGCATAAATGCTTTTGTATGAACTTCTTAAAGTATAATGTTAATGTTAAATGCAATAGGAATGTAAGGGGTTGCACTTTATATGTTTTGATGTACCTTGAATGTTTCTGAAGCACTTTACTGCTCATGATGCACTTTAGATTTTAATGTTCTTGACTCACTGATTGATCAGTTATTGTATAATTGAATTGAACAATGAATGTAGTGAAATGTATATAAAGTACACCATTCTTGTGCATGATTATTCCCTTGATGCCGAAGTACTAGGAACACAGTAAAAGTGGATGGTGATCATTTCTCCAGTTGTTCAGTGTGTTTTTTTTTTATTTTTTTTGGTGAGATGATTCATGGAGTGGTGTTTTTATCAGTTATATGAATCTCATGTATTATCTTCCAGCCATATATATAGGTAGGTGAGATCCAATGTAATATTACATTAATTATAACTAATTTGGAATAAAGATCTAAGCTAGGGAATACTATCTCATTACTGTTCCAAGCTCTAATATGCCATTTATATTCAATCCTAGGTTTTAAGGGGAACCATAAAAATTTAAGTAGCATGGAATCTAATTTTTAAATATGTTTTTGGGAGAGGGCAGTATCAATGACTGTATATAAAACAAAATTTTAGGTAAAATTATAATTTTAATTAAAGAGAGCCTATCCTCCATTGTGAAGAACATTTTATTCCATCTTTTGATTAGTTCACTAATGGTGGTTATTAAATTATTGTAATTTAGTTTAACAGACTCTTTCCATGTACTCTTTATACTGACAACCAAATATTCTAATTCATTATTCTCCCAATTAAACAAGCTATTCTCTCTTAGGTTTGTGTTGATCTTTTTGTTAATTAGTAATGTTTTAGATTTATTAGGATTGAATTTAAGCCCTGAAATTCTTTCAAACTTGCTTAAGGTATTTATAACATCATGCAAAGAACCATCAATATCATCCAACGTTAACAACATATCATCAACAAATAATTGTATCTTAGGACAATAGTCCTTAACTTGAAAGCATTTTATATTTGCTTGTTTCTGATATATGTAGCAAAAGGTTCAATTGAAAGAGCAAAAAATAATGGTGACAAAGGACAACCTTGTCTAGTTCCCTTGAGGATTTCTAGTGGTAAGGATAGACATGATCTGATTTTCACATAAGCTTGTGCCCCACTATAAATTTTCATTAATAAGTTGGCAAAATCTGAGGAGAATTCAAAACCAATCAGAATTCTTTGTAGATAAGATCAACTAATAGAATCGGAAGCCTTTCCTATGTCTAGGCTGATAATAATTAGTTGTTGTTTTGTATTTGCATGCTATGTCTAGTAATGATAGTAATTTAATAATGTTATCTTGCACTTTTTCTAAGAAGAATAAACCCTGTCTGATCATTATGCATTAGATTAGCTAATATTGTCATGAAAATTGTATAATCAGTGTTTAGTAATGAAATTGGCCTATATGAATCACAAGATTTGGGGTCCTCACATTGTTTTACAGTGGGGGAGATAATTGAATATTTCCACAATGCAGGTGTTATACATTTTTGCTTAACCATAGTAAAGACACTCATCATTTTCTTTATTATATATTCAGGAAAAATCTTATATAGTTCAGGAATTATTCCATCCAGTCCTGGAGCTTTATTATCTTTTAAATTTTTATTTGCTCTTTCACTTCTGTTAGTGTTATGTGTTTATTTAATATGTTATGTTGTTGCATTGACACCTTAGTAGTTATATTTTCTTGAATAAAAGTATTTATTACATTATCTGTCTCCAAAACTGGTGTGTTATTATTTATATCTTTATAGTAGTTTTTGAACAGTTCTAATATGCCCATTAAGTTAGATGTACTCTAAACTGAACCATCACTTTTATATTTAATCTCATTAATAAGATTTTGATTGTTTACTTATATATATATACTTTTTTTTGGATCTTACCACTATTTTATGTAGATATTTAGGATTTACAGCATAACATTGTAATTTCAATTTTTCCAGATTATGGCTACCTTATGATTCAGAACTTCTAAGTATTTTTGATTTAACTTAGTAATACTGCAGAGGTGGTGCTGCGGTAGCATTGTCGCCTCACAGCAAGACGTTGTCCCATTCGATTCTCAGCTAAAGCGTCTTCTGTGTGGAGACATGCGTGAATGGGCGTATCTTCATTGAAGGTTGTACGTCAAGGCTGGCAACTCGGTACATAAAAATCTGCTGCCAATCATTAGCGGACCGGAATTCCACTGTGGCGACCCCTAAACGGGAAAAGCCAAAAGATATAACAAGAATAACAACAACAATTTTGTTATATGCTACTTTGTTATTTGGTTTTGCATCCGTTTTTATCTTGTCCATGTTTTTTGTAAGTCTAACAGTTCTTTGTCCCACTCTCTCCTTTTTTTAAGGTACCAAGATTTTATTCTACCATATAAATAAACTTTAAAGGTTTCCCATAGTATAGTATCAGTCACGTCCCCATTATCATTTGTTTCCATAAACATGTCTATTTCTTTCATTATCCATTCCCTAAAGTATTTTAACTTAGTTATGTAAGCAGGAATTCTCTGTAGAAATCTTAAATCATCTGTATGCATAGTTAATGTAAAGTTTATAGCATTATGGTATGAAAGTTGACAAGTCATTACAGATATGTCACTTATTTTTGAGTATATATTATTTGATACAAAGACCTTATCAATGTTTGTTTGTGTACCAACCTGATATGAATAGTGAGTATAGATTAAGGAATAATGTTCTCTTAGACCATGTATATCTTTAATGTTCATCTGGTTTGTAAAGTCATTTAACTTCTTGGCTTGAGATGTTAGTTTTATTTTACCAAGTATCATTGCCTGATAATAGGCAGTTAAAATCACCTGTTGCTAAAATGTCCCCTTTTAAATTTAAAGTAATCAGGTCCAGATATTTGTCAACATATTTAGTACTTAGTCCTGGTATCCAGTATGTATTAATCAAAGTATAATATTTCCTATTGAGTTCCAAAATAACCATGCTTAGCATCCCATCTTTATCTGAAATTGTATCTATAATTCTTGGCATAGTATAAGCATTTTTCCATAGAATAGGAGTACCCCTTCTCTTAGTCTTAAAACATGAATCAGCCAGAATGGTATAGCCATTAAATGAGTATTTTTGTAGGTCTGTTTTTAATAGATGGGTTTCCTCTAAAATGATGATCTGGACTTTATGCATTTTGATATATTTAAGCAAACCAGCTCTTTTGACATTATTGTTCAAACCATTAATATGTAATGATAAACATTTATAAGCCATTGACTATAATGTGTATGTTGTTACTTACTGAAAGACCTTTCTTCCATGTTGACTTGAAATTTACTGAAAACGTACTTATCATGGACATATAACACTTATTAAGCACTACTTTCAAAAACCCCAAACTATTTACAAATACATACATGAAACATAAAAGTTTCTGGTTTAGTTAAAAACTTAACTAAACCATCCATCCACCAACTCTCCAACACCAAAAGACACAAATTATCCATCTCTGCTTAGAATATAGTATAAAAGCAAAAAAGAAAAGCATTATGAAAGAAACTAAAGAAATCTGAGTCCATGAAATATACATTAAAATGAGTGTCCAATATAAGTGAAGCTATATGAATATGTCACATATAATAATAGCACCACTGATAAGTAGATATGTCAGAAATACACATCAGATCAAAGTATGTATAAACATTAGAAGCTGAAGGTAAAAAAGATTGTCAATATTTCCAAGACTTTTCAAGAAACGTCATATGTTTTAACCATTTTGTCACTCATCTATCTAACATTTTTCATGTAAGGATATTTAAAACCACTTATTACAAAACATTTATTACAAAAAAAAAAGCCTCACAACCCTCTGTTTAGTTACTAAAGGTTTAGTTATGCAACATAAGTCAGATGTTAATATGCATAATGAGTTTTCTAATGCAGCTCCTAGTTCATTTGATGTCATTTACTTACTAAAAGTGTCATTGAATCTGCAGAATGTATGCATCTATAAAAAAACATAGGTATTTTCAAAGGAGTTAAACACTTTTATCAGAATTATTTACCATTTGAAGTATCTAAGTGAAAGATAACAGAATTTCAAAAGAAAAGAATTCTAATTACAGCCATTTAACAAATTCAAACGGTCAAGTGATGTCATCACTGTTGTTTCCTCAAGCTGCAGCTTCATAAACCTATTAAAAAGGTATATAAATAGGCTCATGCACAACAGAAGTTGTCTCTAGTGAGGAAAAAAAGCATGTTGGTGGGAAATCAAATCTTGAAGCTTTTAGAGTTTACAGAAAGCAAAAAAAAAAAAAAAAACACTCAAGCTGCCTTGTCAGTGCATGTCATGAATCTCCACAATGAGAACAGTCACACAGACCACCAGTTTCCTCACAAAACATCAATATCATGAAAAAATTAATCCTTTCTTATAAAAACAGTTATTTAGAAGTAACAACAGCTGCCTCAAATCAGAAATAATTTTATAACATTTCAATCATTTACTCACCAATTAACCAGATCAGAGGAAAGAAAAGAACCTACTATATATATATATATATATATATAAATATATATATATATATATATATATATATATATATATATATATATATATATGTATAAAACTTATATTTAGCCATCTATAAAACACCATTAATGTACTGTATTAATGTTTATATGTGTCTAAACAAAGAGACTAAAACATCTAGTTAGAAACACTAATCAGAAACATATTGTTACCCCACCACTGACCCACTAGAAAAAAATGCACTTTGGTATTAAGGGATAAAATTTATCGGTCACAGCCTGAAGTCATGGGAAAGAGTAGTGGAAGCTAGGTTAAGAAGGGAGGTGATGATTAGTGATCAGCAGTATGGTTTCATGCCAGGAAAGAGCACTACAGATGCAATATTTGCTCTGAGAGTGTTTTTGGAGAAATACAGAAAAGGTCAGAAGGAGTTGCATTGGGTCTTTGTGGATTTAGAGAAAGCATATGACAGGGTGCCTAGAGAGGAGTTGTGGTATTGTATGAGGTAGTCGGGAGTGGCAGAGAAGTATGTAAAAGTGGTATAGAATATGTACGAGGGTAGTGTGACATTGGTGAGGACTGCGGTGGGAGTGACAGATACATTTAAGGTGGAGGTGGGATTACATCAAGGATCAGCTCTGAGCCCTTTCTTATTTGCAGTGGTGATGGGTAGGTTGACAGATGAGATCAAACAGGAGGCCCCGTGGACTATGATGTTTGCAGATGACATTGTAATATGTAGTGAGAGTAGGGACCAGGTTAAGAAGACCCTGGAGAGGTGAAGATATGCTTTGGAGAGGAGAGGAATGAAGGTCAGCAGGGCTAAAACAGAATATATGTGTGTAAATGTGAGGGAGGGTAGAGGAATGGTGAGCATGCAGAGAGTAGAGTTGGTAAAGGTGGATGAGTTTAAGTACTTGGGATCAACAGTTTAGAGTAATGGTGAGTGTGGAAGAGAGGTGAAGAAAAGAGTACAGGCAGGGTGGAATGGGTGGAGAAGAGTGTCAGGAGTGATTTGTGACAGACAGGTACCAGAAAGAGTGAAAGAAAAGGTCTACAAGAGGGTAGTAAGACCAGCTATGTTATATGGGTTGGAGATGGTGGCATTGACAAAAAGGCAGGAGTCAGAGCTGGATGTGGCAGAGTTAAAGATGTTAAGATTTGCACTGGGTGTGACTAGGATGGACAGGATTAGGAATCAGTATATTAGAGGGTCAGCTCAGGTTGGACAGTTTGGAGACAAAGCAAGACAGGCAAGATTGCGTTGGTTTGGACATGTGCTGAGGAGGGATGCTGGGTATATTGGGAAAAGGATGCTAAGGATGGAGCTGCCAGGTAAGCGGAAAAGAGGAAGGCCTAAGATAAGGTTTATGGATGTGGTGAGAGAGGACATGCAGGCGGTTGGTGTGAAAGAGCATGATGCAGAGTACAGGAAGAAATGGAAACAGAAGATCCGATGTGGCAACCCCTAACGAGAACAGCCGAAAGAAGATGATGGTATTAAGTCAAATTATACTATTACTGAAGAATTAGAAGGCATATATCATTTGTAGTTATTTAAAAGGGAAAAGTATTTAATGTACTTACAGTGGGGAAAAGAGTGAAAAGGAACATTATTAATAATAAGGAACAGGAAGAAAGAAGAGAGAGAGAAAGAGAGAGAATGTTATTTAAATACTTAGTACTATATGTAATTAGAAGAAGTAGATATAGAAAGGAAAATAGAAAGTCAATAATAAAGATGATTCACATTACATACAGTATAGAGATTTTCCAGAATTAAATATATTATGATTCATAAAAAAAAAACATTTAAAATTAGAAGGAACATATTAATTTGTCCTTTAGTTTCTTAGTTTTGTTTGCTCCTTCCTTTACAGACCATCCATTTTTTGTTGCCTGTCTCTTCAAACTCTGGGATGACCATTCCATTTCTTCTATGTCTGACAGTATTGTCTTCTTTTGGATACATTCTACTGCTTCTTGTAAGGAATCAAAGATCTTCACTCCTTCTGGCACGGTGATTGTTATTCTTGCAGGAAAAAATAATTTGCGCTTTAATATTGGCTTTTTTAAGGACTTAATTAGAGGAACACACTCCTTTATTCTGAATATGACTGCAGAGATGTAGTCATTGTCAAAATGAATAACCTTTTCATCCATCTTGATAGGGAAATTAGTCCAAGCTGATTTCAGCACTAAGTCCTTGTCTTGTGAGGAAAGAAATCTAACTATTATAGACCTGGGGTTAGATGAACTCAGATACAAAGCTGGATTTGCCAGGGACCAATGAGCCTTCTCAATTCCAAAGCAGAGGGACTCAGGCATGTTTAGTGCTGATGAAATCCACTTATTGAGGAACTGAATCATGTTAGCACCCTCTTCTTTCTCAGGAATTCCATATATTCTTATGTTATTCCTCCTTGATCTACTTTCAAGGTCTTCCATTTTCTCAATCTGCCTGGTGTTTTGTTTCAGAAGAAATTCATTGTGATGTTCATTTTCTGTCACTGTAGTATCCAGGTCAGTTACTGTTTCCTCTAAGGCAAGAATCTGTTCAGATTGTTTTTTTACTATTCTGTTTAGAAGTTCCAGTTGTTTACTGTATTCTTGCTTGATAATATCCACTTTGTTTTCAAATTTGTCCATTTTTAGTGACAGTTCTTGGATGTTTGTTATTATAAGATGTAGTTCTTTCTTCACTGCACTCTCCTGGTGTGGGTTCTTCACGTTGCTCATGTTTTTAGTGACAGTTCTTGGATGTTTGTTATTATAAGATGTAGTTCTTTCTTCACTGCACTCTCCTGGTGTGGGTTCTTCACGTTGCTCATGTTTTTAGTGACAGTTCTTGGATGTTTGTTATTATAAGATGTAGTTCTTTCTTCACTGCACTCTCCTGGTGTGGGTTCTTCACGTTGCTCATGTTTTTAGTGACAGTTCTTGGATGTTTGTTATTATAAGATGTAGTTCTTTCTTCACTGCACTCTCCTGGTGTGGGTTCTTCACGTTGCTCATGTTTTTAGTGACAGTTCTTGGATGTTTGTTATTATAAGATGTAGTTCTTTCTTCACTGCACTCTCCTGGTGTGGGTTCTTCACGTTGCTCATGTTTTTAGTGACAGTTCTTGGATGTTTGTTATTATAAGATGTAGTTCTTTCTTCACTGCACTCTCCTGGTGTGGGTTCTTCACGTTGCTCATGTTTTTAGTGACAGTTCTTGGATGTTTGTTATTATAAGATGTAGTTCTTTCTTCACTGCACTCTCCTGGTGTGGGTTCTTCACGTTGCTCATGTTTTTAGTGACAGTTCTTGGATGTTTGTTATTATAAGATGTAGTTCTTTCTTCACTGCACTCTCCTGGTGTGGGTTCTTCATGTTGCTCATGTTTTTAGTGACAGTTCTTGGATGTTTGTTACTATAAGATGTAGTTCTTTCTTCACTGCACTCTCCTGGTGTGGGCTCTTTGAGTTGCTCATGTTGACATCTCCAGTAGAAAACTTCTTAACAAGAATAATTAAAAAATTCTCTTGACTATGTATTAATTTTTAGAAAATAATAAACAGTCTATGTTAATCTATATTTTAGTATACTTTTAGTTAGATTTTTCTAAAAAATTAAAGCATATTTCCTGTCAGGACATCAAAATCTAAGCAGAGCAATGGATTTCTACTGTTATCAGACTGGCATCTTGGCCATGCCTCCAGGCTTACTTTTCTAATGTCCTTAGCAATGTGTATGTATAGCCAGCACTGTGATATACAGGAAGTAGAGTCTTGGGCATCTGAAGTGCTGGCATGTGAGGATGGGTGTACCCATCCTGAGGGGGGCATGCACTGGGGTGAAGCCCATGGGTGATATTTAGGGAAGGCCACAGTTCTGCAGGAGGCATTGTCCAAAGGTGGCAGGGGCAGGGGCAGTGGCTGAGTCACACTGAAAATAAGAAGATGCACCAGCACACTGCATTGCACAGCCATACAAAAATGTCATGGGAGTGTGCAAGGAATGAGGAATGTAGGGCATAACAAAAAACATTTCTCAGCAGTAGAGCTGTAATGTTGCTCCAGGATCCTTTATCTCCTCACAAACTTCAGACATAGGTCAAAATTATCACTAAGGGTTTTTCATCCAGAAAAAAAGAAGGTCATTGTCCCAATGTACTTATCCCACATTAGACCCTTATAGAATACAACGCCCCATTTGGTATGTACCTCTCAAGACATCTGCAGCAACTGGAAAAGCCACAGAAATACCTCACTAAAAGAATCACAGGCCTAAAGCAGATGCCCTATGCTGACCATCTAAAAAAACTTCTACGTGACACACCTCATCATAAAAGGGTTCTCATCCAGGAAAAAAGAGGTCATTGTTCCCCTCTACTCAACACTCATTAGGCCCATTATAGAGTACAATGCCCCTTTTGGAATGTACCTCACAAGACATCTGCAGCAGCTGGAAAGGCCACAGAAGTACCTCACAAAGAGGATTACTGGCCTCAAACAAATGCCCTACACTGACCACCTCAAAAAACTCCAGCTTTACTCCGTAGCATATCTCCTACTCCGAGGTGATCTCTGCCTAACATATAAAGTTATGTCAAACCCAGAGCTGTTGGACATGCTACACCTAAAGAAATCCCAATCCCTCCAAGCTACGTGCTCTAGGGACCTAAACCTTGTCACCACAATAAACAGGACATGCTGGATGGATAGATTCCTGTCCCAGAGACTTCCCATACTCTCAAACAGGCTACCCATCTATGTCAAGCAAGGTTCTTCATTAACACTTTTCAATAAAAATCTTGATGAGTGGATGGGAAATAGGAAATACACCCCGGGGATCACTTCTGTGTCTCTGCTCAACAGTGGCACAGGAAAATAACTTTCTTGAGTGGCTTAAGCCAGGGAACCTTGTTGGGTAGGCTTACATAGGCCCTTGGGCTGATAGCCTAGTACCTACCTATGAACCTATGAACTCCAGCTATACTCCATCACATATCGTCTACTCAGAGGTGACCTCTGCTTAACATACAAGACCATGTCAAACCCATAGCTGTTGGACATGCTACACTTAATGAAATCCCAATCCCTCAGAGCCACATGCTCCAGAGATCTAAACCTTGTCATCACAATAAACAAAACATGCTAAAGAGATAGGTTCCCGACCCATAGACTCCCCAGACTCTAGAATAGACTGCCCATACATGTCAAGCAGAGCATCTCTTTGGCCCTCTTCAAAAGTAACCTTGATGATTGGATGGGAGATAAGAAATTCACCCCAGGGGATCACGTTAGTCACCCTGCTAGACAGCGGTCCAGGGAAGTAAATATTGTGGGAAGAAATAGCCAGGGAATTGTTATGGCCAGGCTTGTATAGGCCCTAGGGCCAATAGCTTAGTACCAACCTATGAACCTATAAGTGGTTAAGGCAGTTTCAGCAGGCCCAATAAAAAAGGAAAGAACCTGGGAGGATGGTAGTATCTGCAGGGAGCCAAAAAGAAGCTATACCACTATACACACACATGAACATGCAAAGCATGCATGCATACACACCCACACACACACACACACACACACACACACACACACACACACACACACACACACACGCGCGTGTGTGTGTGTAAACAGTGGAATATTTAAGGCAGCAGAAACACTAGTCTTAAGGAAAACAGCATTATTTATTGTACAAAAATGTATAAATGTAGGTAATTCTCAAAAAATTAGTTTTATAGCCTAACAAAAGTTTACAGCAGGTACCTTCAGCACAGTCACATATAGCTGGCATATAGTTTTGTTTAACAGATCTCACTCTCTCTCTCTCTCTCTCATTTTGTCTGTCTCTCTCTCTCTCTCCCTCTCTTTCTCTTAGCCTCTCAGTAGCTCTATCCTCCAGATATCTATAGCAGGAACAATATCCAGCATCATCTTGATGTCTTCATTTACTCTGCTCTCTCTGTTCTGAAGCCACTGCTCTAAACATCAAATCCATCTCCTAGAAGGGCAAACATCATTCTTTATAGGCTCAAAAGCCTATAAGACAACACGTAAAAGAATATAGTTTCCTAGAAGCATAGCTGGCTCAATCAGTACCCTGTGCCAGTACCATGAACCAGCACCCCAACACCTCAACTCTTCAAGTGAGGAGCAAAAAACAAATAAATAAATAAAAACAAAAAAATGACTTTACTGCATTAAGATGATCACTGTATTGTAGTAATCAGCATTTTACAGATCCATGCCCCCCATCTTTTCCACTGAAGAGCAAAAACAAAAAGAAAAAAAAAACAGACTTTCCTTCTAATCAGGTGGTCAGATGCACAACACAATGCCCTCCCTACTCCCCAGCCATTCAGGTCGTGTTTCTGTACCTTGACCCTGACCCTCCTCCACTGCATTCAAACCAGCCACTGTAGCACTCTGTGTGTGGTCTAAACTGTAGCAACTGCTTGCTAAATTGTAGCAAGACATTTGCTACAGTTTAAAAGTGTAAAATAAATTATTTTTTTAACTAAAACACGAGTGCTGTAACACTCCATGAATGCAGGGTATAAACAGTAGCAACCATTTGCTACATTTGTAGAAAACAGTTGCTACAGTATACCCTGCCTGCACAGAGTGCTTCAGTGCTCAGATATTAGTTTAAAAAATGTCTTCTTGTAAACTGTAGCAAATAGCTTGCTGCAAATGTAGCAAACAGTTGCTATGGTTTAAACTCTGCCTGCACAGAGCACTATAGCACTCATGTTTTCATTCAAAAAAAAAAACTTTTCTTTGTTGTAAACTTTAGCAAACTGTTTTCTACAAATTTAGCAAACAGTTGCTACAATTTATACCCTGGAGTACAGCATTTGGGTTTTAGTTAAAAAAAAAAATCTATCTATCTATCTATCTATCTATCTGTCTGTCTGTCTGTCTATCTATCTATCTATCTATCTATCTATCTATCTATCTATCTATCTATTTTATCTTTTAAACCATAGCAAACTGTTTGCTACAATGTGGCATGCAGTTGCTACAGTTCAGGCCACACATAAAGTGCCACAGCACTCAGGTTTTACTGCAAGTACAATACCGGCTTCATTCCCTCCCCAACACTTTGTGACAAGGGCAGTTGCCTCTCTCACCCCATCTTAGCTACACTACAGCAGCTTCCAGACACTTTCTTGGCAGCTCTGGAAATTAAGGCCTGTGATCTTTTTAGTTAGCAGCATTTGGGATATTTCTAATTGTCTGATATGTTTAGTGAGAGTGCATTATACTTGATAAATAGTCTGATCAATGCTGAGTACAGGGAAGTAATTATTTCTTTCAACCTTAATGATAATTTTTTTTAGAAATTAGTTGTGCTAAATAAAAAGATATTCTAATAACAGTTTATAGCTACATAAGGATTTTTATTTATCCTTGGCTTCAGAGGCCACCCTATGTTGATGGGTTCCTTTAATTTGCCTGATAACATTATCACAGCATAGTTCAAAACAGAGTGAATTATCAACTTAAGTTTCTAGTTCCCTGACTAAATTTATGGTTTATAGTGGTGTATTGTTTATACAATATGATGGAGGGAGGCATTATCTACCAAATGTGATGATGCTACACTTTTTGGCATTTATTTTGAGCCTATTTTTAGTACATGAGAGTTTACTAGAGACCGTTCACTCTAGAGGCTTTGGGTGTGAGAGCATGACTTAACAACCCCCAGTTTGCAGTCATCTGTGAACTTTGCTATCCAGAGGACTTGGTTATCTGCTTGGGGATCTGAAATGTTCATTCTGAAATAGAGAGTGTCTCAGTACTAAGTTCTGAGGGATACTGCTGGTCACTTTCACGCTTTCTGATGAAACACACACAAACTCACACTGTGTGGGTTCTGTCTTTCAGACAGTTTGCTATCTATCCTGTTATATAGATTTTCTTTTGTTTAGCTTCTGTATGATGTCAGCATGGGGAACGGTGTTGAAAGCCTTCTGCAAATCAATATATGCTCTGTATACTGCATGGCCACCATCTACAGCCCCTGTGTCCTTTTTGAAAAAAATTACTAGATCCAGTAGATAGGATCTATCCTTTGCAAAGCCAAACTGTTGGATATCAAGTCTAATAATAAGATGCTCAATATTGTAATCTGTGAGGTCATTTATAGAACATTCTATGTCTTTTTGGATGTGGTTTGTAAGGCTTGTAATTACACAGGTCAGTTATAAGGCCACCCTTCTGAAGGGCATTCCACTGCAGTGTGCCACTCATAAGGGAGAAAAATCAATGGCTAAATATAAGTTAAACAGTTTGAAGAGTTTGTCTGCAAAGGCATGTTTAATGCTTTCACTTGAGCAACTAAATATATTGTCATGTCCCATGGAGGAGTATGTTTGGTCTTGGTTAGCAATTTCAATAAATTATATTTAGAGATAATTGAGATAGTATTCAATTATTATAGGGCTTTGGATAAAATTCTCAAGGCTGAAACTGGCACTAAATTTGTTTGTAAGCATATTGGCAATGTCTTTTGGGTCAGACAGGAGATGTCATTATGAACACATTCAGAGTAATGCAAAGTATTGTTTCTTAGTTTTATAACATAGCTAAATAAGGATTTGTGATTATCTTTGGCTTCAGAGGCCAGCCTATGTTCATGGGTTCCTTTAGTGTGCCTGATAACATTCTTTAATGCTTTTGAAATGTTTTTGATATTATCCTTGAGAAGAGGGGTGTTAGATCTACTAAATAATTTAAATAGCTTCTCTTTTGTATAGTCAGTTTATGTTGGTGAACCACCAGGGTGGTTTGTTTCTGAATTTCCCATGATACTTGGTTCTGGTAGGGACTGCTAGCTCTATGCAATTTCCTTAATGGAAGAAACATTCCTTAATGAAGGTTGCTGCTATTTCAGGTTGGGGAAATGGTCATAAGTGAATTCTGATATTTTATCATAGAGTAGGTTGCCCTTAAATTCAGTGTGGTTTTCTGTAGGGGCTTTTGGAAGTTTAAATGAGAAGGTTACAAGTTTGTAGTCAGACATCAATGGGGAATGAAATACCAGAAGAGTAATGCAAGAGGCAGCCATATTTAAGCTTAAGAATGTTGCACCCTCTGGTAGAGTTACCAAGTGCTCAAGAGATTTTTTTGTTTATTAAGTCTAGGATGTTTTGGAGCATAACCTACATTGGAGGTGTATGTGTCCCAGTTTATTGAAGGATAATTAACATTATGCAAAATAATTTTGAGTTTGCGTGAATTGGGAGATCATTTAGAACACCAAGGAGTCTCACATGCTTATCAAGAGGCAAAGAAGGTAAACTGTAACAATCTATTTGTTGATAATTAATCCCATATAGGGTGATCTGCAGTTCAATGAGTTCAGCTTGGGAGTCTCTAGGGATCTGCTTGAATGTAATATTCCCCTTGATATGTTTGGAGAGTCTACCACTGTTGCTATTGGGTCTGAAGGCAAGAAAAGGGCAAAACCCCACTCTACCGAGAGTGCTCTCTTTACCAAGTCTTAGCAACTACTTAGACATGGATGCTTTCAACTGCTGGAGTGCCTCAAGATCATATCATTTATTGTTTTGACTTCTGGCATTGAGGAAAGCCACTTTAATATGATCTGAATTTGGGATTAATATATTAGTTATATTGGAATGTTCATCAGCTGCACTCTGCCTAAAAAAGGCAATATGGAACAGCAAAGACTTTAGCTAGTTTGCAGACGCACTGAGAAATCTGTGTAAGCCATCCTTAGTAAAGTAAGCTGGACACTCAAGCAACTTGTTTGTCCCATCCTGACACATACTGCTTCCCCCAGAATTACACCAGCATTTAACCAATTACTGAAGCCGGTTATCTTTTTTGTATGTAGGTATCATACAAGGTGAAGAAAGGATTCCACTCAGGACTAGAGTCTTACCTGCATTTGTAACATACACGGAAACCTCTGACCTGTCTTTCAACATGTCTATCTGCATGTCCCTCTGGGTTTTATGTCTCAAGCTCTTCACTCCTGCATGTATTACTGCTATATTGCAGTCATATTTGTCAATAGTTAGGGTAGGGCTCTTGTAACAGGATATATTTAAATTAATTTGTAATGGGAAGTTCCTGTTCTCTAAGGAGGTAGAAGATGTGAAAGATAGGGTATCTCAAGCTTTTGCTATCAAAGGGGAGGAACTTCACAGTTTGATCTCTCGTTGTGCACTAGTATGAGCAGATTAGTTGAGACCAGGAAGAGCTTCCAAAGACAACTTTGTAGTAAGGGCAGGTGACTCCAGAACTACCACGTTTAAAAGAGCAACACAGATTACTTTGGTGGACACTCAGAAATCTGGATCTATGTAAATACAAGGGGAAGGCAAAACCACTTAAGGAGAGTGAATTCACAAAAATATACTTTTGTGCTTACTGACCGCCAATTAAAGAGAAGAAAAGAGAGCAGTAAGGGACAAAAAGAAATACACTGGGTTAAACAAAGAACATAATTATAGATTGGGAGAGCCATCACTTTTTTAGACACATAGATTTGTTGTTGAATGGCCCAGAACTGCCTTAAAGCAGTCTCAGCTCCTGAACTAACCTGATTCTCACTGCCCTCACACTTATACTGAAAAATGAAGTGCAGTTATTTACTGATATTATTGACTATAGGCTTTAAAGAGCTTAGCCAAAATCAGATACAGAGTGCTGAAGCAAACTTTAAAACAGATAACATAGAAATGAAAATTCTAAGCTGCTAAGATTCATTGTCTCTTTAAGCTGAATTGCTTAATCCAGCAAAGTTTATTTCTGCTCTTAAATCAGCCTTCTCATTTAAAGTGATGGCAACATTTCACTCCATACCTCTCAACCCCTTAGTACAAGAAATCTGAATAAAGTCAAAACTAATGGGGTGTCAAAGGCCCAAAAATAGGAAGAGATTTTAAATACTGCTCTAATAAACTTAGAAAGTTGATAGAATAAAAAGTTTTGCTTTAGCATGCATTTTTCTGAAGGATATGAAGTCTGAAACTCAAATGTCTGTCACTGTTTAGTGACAGTAGACTTCAGTGAGGTTTCAGAAAGAAACAAATTTTATGAGGAGCAGACTAAAAATATGAGACAAAAATCTGGACATTCTGTGAAAATCTATACAGTTTAAAGTATGTTTCACTAGTTAATACAACATAAATAACTCTCTGTTCTTAAAGAAACACTTTTATTTACGTTCTATAAATAAAGGAAACACTTCTTATTTACAATAGCAGTTCTACTAACACTTTAAACATAAATACAGCACTGTTTGTAGCATTTACATTCATTTTGACACCTTAACTGATGAGATCCTTAACACTTTGTTTGTTTATGTATATGTATATATTTTATATATATATATATATATATATATATATATATATATATATATATATATATATATATATATATATACCTCAGCAAACTAGATAGTTGAATGTTTTTCAGTTTAAGTTTGACTTGGTCAAGTTTTTGAGCTGATTCACACCTCATTTAATATGCAGGAGCAGACTTAGTGTGTGATCATATAATCCACTGTTTAGTGCTCCATCTTCATCAAATTTGTGTGAGTTCCAAGATGGTTTATATAAGTAACAAGGTTTGGGGGCACAGCTCCACTACACTAGGATTAAAGGAGTTTTTTCCCAAAATTTGCAGTGCATGAATTCCTGCTAATCAGTGGCGTAACTACGTTAGAAGCGCCCTGAGGCAAACTTTTCCTAGGCGCCCCAACACCCCCCCCCCGGGAACCCAAGCCATCGAGATGACCGAAGCCAAAGAAATCACATATAGTCACGTTCGCTTGACCTATGACAGTGGCATAAAACACTGAAATCTGGAGACGTGCTATTTCAGCAAAAAGTAAAAAAAACACAATTATAAAACAGTACATTATATAGATACCAGAATGTGAATTGTACCTCCATTGTTCAATCCTACTCCTAGAATGACTTCTTGCGGGCTTTGTTATCAGCAAAACTATCAATGATCTTGTCAGTGTCCACGTCTTCCAGGCGTCGGCTCTCAATCGACAGAATGGCTAAAGAACTAAGTCGAACCTCAGACATTGTACTACGCAAGAATGTCTTTATCAACTTCAACCCGAAAAACTTCTTTCAGCACTGGCAACTGTCACAGGAAGTGTCAGATACAGCAAACAAGCAGTGATTATATCCGAAAGCTGGAAGATGATTCTGAATGAGTTATCAAGATGAATTCAGCCAAGTCCTTGATAGATTTCAGCACTGACAATGGGACACTGAAAGTCATTTTGAGCAGGAGCAGTTGGTCAGACAGCTCATCTGAAATGTCATCCGAGTACTCCGTGATCAGACTCTTTGACATCTTTAGCAGTTCGTCATCATTCGTTTCAGTAATTGTCATAGGTTTCAAGCATGTGAAGACTTGGTCAGTATCTTGCAGTGACTTGAATCGTGTTGTTATCTGGACAATGGCGTATTCGATGATTCTGTTGAACACTTCGACCTTATAGCGCTGTTCTGCTGACTCCAGTCTGCAGTCATTTGAAAGTTCATCGTGAAACTTCTTCACACGAGAAACCCTCTCTGAACTGTCAAACTCGGATGGCATGCCCCAACTTTGAGCTAACTCCTTGGCGAGAAGAAAACAGTCTCCCAGTTGTTGCGAAGTTCACTCAGGTCCTTTAGTTGTGATTCCAACAGAACGCAAACAGATGTGACATCGGATTGTTGTGACTGCATTTTCTTGGAGATAATGTCTAGTGGTCCCAGAATGCGCGACAGTAAAACAATGTTCATCATTGGCGCTCAAAATATTTCTTCAGCGACGATGCCTCACCTTTCTCATTACTGTCCTTGCCAGTCAGTGACAACACAGTCAACAGTTTCATCATGTCGACAAACCGGCTGCGAAGAGCTATCAAGGCTTGATTCCGTGATGACCAACGTGTAGGACAAAGTCGCTTTAATGTAATTGAGCAGCAGCTACTATCTTTCTGTAAGCGATTCCATCTGCTAATAGCACTGAGGAATACATACAGCTTTTCCAGCATGTCAAAAAAGTTCCGAATGTCCTTCACGTTCTTAACAGCATCATTTATGACTAAATTTAATGCATGAGCACTGCAGTGAACATAACGGGCCTTTGGTGCTTTCTGCTTCATTAAAGACTGGACACCCTTGTAAGCACCACTCATGTTGGCGGCTCCGTCATATCCTTGACCGCGAATCTTCTTCAGGTCAGTGACACTTTCAATTTCCTTTGTAATTACGGATGCCAAATCTTGACCCTTCTGGCTTTCAACATCGGTGAACCCCAAGAATGATTCCTGGATATGCAAGCTTACCGCCTCCTTCGTCATTCTTTTGACAGTCACATACCGAAATATTTTGCTCAACTGATCCATCTTTGAGCAATCCACTGTTGTATCCATTATAAGAGATACAAGCGGTCGTCGGCCATTTCGTCTATGATCTGCTGCTTTACCTCTCTTTCCAGAATGTAAATGATTTCATTTTGAATAGACCCGCTCAAGTACTTGGTGGTTCCTTTTGGCTGCTTCAGCAAGTTTTCCAAAACAGGATCGTACTTGGCAATTAAGTGAATGAATTCCAGGAAACATCCTCGTGAGCCGGGCCTGTCATCATCGGTGTAGCTGTCAGTTTCATGGTGACCTCGAAATGCGATGTTGCATTTTGACATGGTAATGATCAGATTCACTATGCGATCCAGAACACAGCGCCAGTACTTATGGTCTTGCATAATCTGTTTGTCGGTCAGGACATCGACAGTGACATTGTTCTTCCAATTAGTAAAAATCTGACAAGCTTTTGCGTGGGTCGCTGAATTTTCATGTATCTGTATGGAACGCGACAAATTCTTCCAGTTACAAGTACCATCAGTCCATGAATCACCAGTTCTTATCGGTGATGCAAACAGCCAACATGGAATGCAGTAGCACTTGTCACCAGCCGTGCTGTAGGACAACCATGTTCTTCTGAAACTCAAGCCAGACTTCGTTTTGCGTGTGTAGAAATGTTCCTGGAAGCTGCGGCCTTTATTAAGACCTTCTGCCTGTTTCGAACGGACCAGGCGGCTGCAATGCACCACTCATCACAACAAATCTGTTTTCAAAAGCGCTTAATGTCTTGCTTCCAAAATATGCTCGGTCAGCAGAGGCGGTAGCAATTCTGTCGATGCACTTGATTCTGGTAGTTGAGCCACATGTTTAGGAACATTCTGTTCATTCAGGGCATCATCGGATTCGGAGTGAGTACTGGCATTCTTCTGATCGTCCTCTGGCTGCTGAATATCTTTGTTCGTTATCCCTTGTCCTTCTTCCGCTGTTCCAAAGTCACACTACAAGATGCTTGTGGAGCAATAAAGTATGTGCTCAGTTTTGGTACTTTTTCAGCAGTTCACTTTCTGCAACCTCTTTCTGTCTCTCTCGCTTTCTCGCTGAGCACCACTAAGCTTTTTCTTGCCACCATCGCGGGAATTCATACTCATCCTTCTGTCTGGGACTCTGGATGCAAATCAGTCAGAGCAATATACCACTAGCCAAATCAGCTGCTTTGTGAAAGAAAAATACTGTGTTACCACCATATATGCACAATCTCTGAAGTAGTAAAATCCACATTAAAAAAATCTGTAACTAATAAAGAGGCTGCTGCTAGTAAACAACTTTATATGTCATTGTTTCATCTACAAATAGTGACTGTTGCCCTTGAAGAATAAATTGCCTTTGTTGCATGCATTAAAACATAAGCTAGTAATACCGCAATAGGGAATGGATAGCAAACTGATAACAGGTTCATAGTTACTAGGTATCTTTGCCAAAAAGGACTGCAGCATCCACCCCTTTACAACACAGTACAGTATCAGCAATGCATCTACCTACTGTGGGAGTAGAACCCACAGCCTTCAGCATCAAATATAGCCCCTAAACATTCAGTGAATTCAGTTCTCACTACAGCTCTCAACCTCTTAGCAAAAAACACCATGACAAAGCCAGTAATGGGGGAATATAGCCCCCAAACATATTCAGTGAATTCAGTTCTTACCATAGCTCTCACCCTTAGCAGAAAACCTGGATGAAGCCAATAACAGGGGGAATACAGTCCCAAAGATAGGGATACATTTCAAATATCCATCTTATACACTTAGAAAATTGCTTTTGTGTCACCAAGCACTTTCTAAAGAATATGAAGTCTGATATTCAAATGACTGTCATTTTATTTTAACATTTGTTAACCAGGAAAGTCTGACTTGGAACAAAGCTAATGTTTAGCAGAGGCTCATGGAGAAACACTCCAGACACACACACACCTCTCACTCTGAACTAAATCCCACACACACACCTCTCACCTGCTTGCTGAAATAATGTACCTAACTCTATGAGAAATTAGTTTAATCTTAAAGTACTTGTCTGTGTAATACCCCATAAGAAGCATCAATGCTTCCAGAGTTTAGAGATAGTGAGTTCATCTGCTTTGCTGCTTAAAGTAAAAAATTCTGACTTATTTTAACTTTATCTGTTTTTTATCTAAACGAGTTCTCTAATCAGTTATTTGTCTTGTAAGTGTATTCCTCTATAGTCTATTTGAATACAGCTTGCATGAAATTTCTGCATGTGGCTTTGGCTTGAATTGTGGTGGAAAAGGTCCTTTGACCAACCCATCACGTACCCACATAATTATGTAAGTACGTAAAATAGGGTGCTTTCAGGATGTACTGTATCACTGTACTTTGCCATGTTTTGGAATGACATACCAGAGAGATTCATGATTACACTGCTATGTAAATAGTTTAAGGAATATTTAAAGAAGTCCATAGGATACAATAGCAAGCATATATGCTGCAAAACCATATGCATAGGGGCAGGGACAGCAAGAGCAAAACAACCAGACCATTATCATACTTAGTAACAACATTAACAACCAGTATTCAGCATAATTAAACATGTCCCTAGGAACATGCGAATACATGTAAAATCACAGTATCCATTTGGCACTTACAAATAAGGTGTGAAAAATAATTCCCCTCACCAATAATTGCTTTCTTATGTTGTACGTTTTCAAGGCACTGAACTACAGCACCTGCAATTTTAACTAAAATACCATACATAGAAAAGTAACAAAAATCTTCCAGCCTTTACAATAAATGCATACAGCCTCAAATGTCAATTCCAATCTTCTTTTCCATCCTAAAATGTTAAATCTATGCTAACCACTGCCTACCAACCTTGAGAATTTTTACTAAGCAAAAGCTTCCCAGCAGATTATGTTACCATCAAGGATATGAGTGACTGAATAAGCAAGTTACACAAACGGGCAGCTGGCTATTTCAAAAGGAGTAGGACAATTGCTAATATTTAACTCCTTTATTAGATGCAAGTGTTTTGTTTCTACTTTTCCTCTTTTCCTCTGAATACCGAATGAAGCCCTTTACCCTTTCTTATACCTCCTACTTGCTCCTTTTCTACTTTTGATTAGGACCTCTGATCATTTTAGTATCCCTCCTTCCAGTGTCATTGTATTCCTGCTTTCCCTCATTTTCATTCTTTTCCCAACTTTTGTATAAGCCTTATCTTCCTCACTTACTGATTCCATAACTTCTTCCCTAAGCTTTTAGGATTCCTCCCAAACTATCCTGCCTTTCATTTGCTCTTACTTTTCTCATCCAGGATAAAATTATTGCCAGTGTGTCCTGTGACTGCTACCTAAATTAACTCTTTCCCCACCATCACAACCCACTGTCAGGCACAGGCTCAAATTTTGAATATTGCCCTGTCTTTTCACAGGAGTCTAGTCACCATGAGTCTATCACTAATTATGATGATGCCCCTCACTGTCTTCAGAAGACTCTCCCTCACCACAATTCTCACAGTGTTTATAGTCTGTCCTCCCCCTGAGTAGTACACACTGGTACCCAAGCCAAGTGCCTTTATAGTACTGCCCTTCCACCTTGTCTTCTAAATACACAGGATGTCCAGTCTCCTCTTTACCATCATATCATCCACTTCCAAGCTGTGTCCTGTCAGTTATCCTATATTCAGCATAGCAATCCTTAGTTCATGTTTGGCAGGTTGATTGGCTTTACATCCAGCTTTCACTCACTATTGAAGGAGCTGATGCCAAAGTAATCAATGAGAGTGACACTGACAAGGAACTCTGTGGCATGCAGACTGGCTCTTGTTATATGGGCAGCAATCATGAGGCCAGAGAGGAGATATCCAGATGGAAGGGAGGAGGAAAACGTATCTTGTTATGCTAATCTTTGTCTTATTTATAATATAATTAAAATGATCCCCAGTGGCCCAACACACCTTTCAGACAAACAGATAAAGACAAACAGGCAGACAGACAAATAAATAAATAAAAGTTAATTTCCTACCAATTTCCCAGCTATGGCAATAAATAGAAATTACTTTTGCCTTGAAAACAACAAACTATTGTGGAGCAAATCACAGACTCCATCAACATATCCAATTTAATAATTCTGCCACAAGGGACAAATTAAGATATAAATCATGCAGAAAGAATAGTAATCCTAGTTTATGATTTTTGCTATTACAATCTGTTCCATACTAAGTACTATCATTATGGAGGTTGATAAATATAAGAAATATTAGTAAAAGATGTAGACATTATTCATAAAACACAGCCATGATAGTTTTCTATCTTGTAGTTAGGATCTTTGCTTGCCAACCCAATCCTATCATATTGTCATGGTGCATGAACACACCAATATAGCAACAAAATTCAGTACATTAAAAATCCTGCAAAAACTGAGAGCATAAAGGAGAAGAGGAAATGATCCCATTCTGGTAACAGGAATCATTTACCTTTATGGTGAGTACCTCATGCAGCTGCACCTTCAAATGCCTGTCTTCACAGTGCTGCATGGGTAGACTATAAAACTAAGCACCCAGACATTCTGCTGATACGCCAGTGTGCATCCCCTGTGCAAATGTCATAGCAAAATACATCACGTTCTGCGGGCAGCATCTAGCTTGTTCTATTTTGTGCACTGTACACCAAACAGTACCTTTTTATATTGCTACAGAGATAATTTCCCTAGAGTAGGCAGTGAAACCCATTGCTGTTCTAGGAGAATGAACTATGTGGACTGTTTTGAAGAAGCTTTCCATGGGAATCATTGCAGACTCAGTTGCCAGTGAATACTTGGAAATCACTTGCTTTCCTACAGGAACACCTAACTCATTAACTGTAAAGAAGTTGAAGAGATAATTTCCAGATTGCTCTGGTTCTGGAAATATTTGCATACAATTGCCTTCTAGGATCTACTTATGTAAGCTTCAGTCCTCTCACTCGAGTCTGAACTAAATCCTACACAGTCACACACAAATAAATCCCATACACACACACCTCTCACTCTGAAATCCCACATACACACGCACACCTCTCACTCACTCTGAAATAAATTATAATTAAAAATCACACACACACTCACCTCTCTCACTCTGAAATGACACACACACACACACACCTCTCACTCTGAAATCCTATCTTCCACAGATTACTCACTGTTAAATCACATCTTCCATCCTGTCTGTCCATCCGTCCGTCCGTTTTCAGTTCCCGGACCCGCTCACAAGTTAGTTGAGTTGAGTAGTCCTCGACTTAACGACCGAACAACCGCTTGTCTTCAACCGTCCATTTTGGTTCCCGCTCCGCTGCAAACTTGATGTACTGCACAGTCACTGCGCGATGATGTCAGCATATACGCCCCCAACTACACTTAAAGGCGAAAAAAATAAATAAATTTTTTAAATAATGCCCTGCCCAAAGTGCCCCCTGCTGCTTGGCGCCCTGAGGCAATTGCCTCACTTCGCCTCTGGTAGTTACGCCACTGCTGCTAATGCACACACACACACACACACACACACACACACACACACACAAACTGTGTGTGTGTGTGTGTGTGTGTGTGTGTGTGTGTGTGTGTGTGTGTGTGTGTGTGTGTGTCTGTGTGTGTGTGTGTGTGTGTGTGTGTGTGTGTGTGTGTGTGTGTGTGTGTGTGTGTGTGTGTGTGTGTGTGTGTGTGTGTGTGTGTGTGTGTGATTACGCACAGACTCCATGTTTTTAACTGAAATCCATTACACTCAATAAATGATTCTTATGGATTGCTTCATCTACTGTGTTTTTCAGTGAACAATGGATATTCGTACAGTCTTGAGATATGGTGTTGAGGGCAATGCAGGATTGTTTAATGAAGTGTTTCTTTATTGCACTATTCTATGATGTCAGTTAGAATATTTAGTGATGCGGAGGTATGAGGCTGGTGGGGGATTACCCCTACAGAAACACTGCTTTAGTGTAGTTAAGCATTTTTATAAATGTAATTCTATTTGTGCCATTATTGTGCAACAGTGCAGTCATGAAGTTTCTCATTGCCCTACTTTTGTGCAACCTGAGAATCAGTATATTCAGAGGTGCAGGAATGTGGAGGTGCAGAGAGTCTTGTCCAGTCTAAAAATTGTGTGTTTTTCTTAAAAGTTTTATGGGTTTTTTTTTTGTTTTTTTTTTTTGATTAGGTTCCAACAAAAGTTTGCAGCTTGCATGATTGTACTGATACAAATTCATATATATATATATATATATATATATATATATATATATATATATATATATATATATATATATATATATATATATATATATATATATATATATATATATATATATATATATATATATATATATGGGTCTATGCTCATTAACTGAAAGACCACTTACTCAAATCCATTTTCACTGAGATGATTTCATTGAACCCTTAAAATTCTGAAACCATGAAGCACCGAGGTTCTTTCATCGGGAAACAAACCACTTGGCCACCAGAGTAAAATAAAATGCACAAAAATTAAACCCTTCCAATGGCAGAGATGGCACTACCCAGGGGAATAGGACAAAGTTCACCCTGGTGGCCAAGTGGTTTGTTTCCCGGTGAAAGAACTTCAGTACTTCATCACTTCAGCTTTTCAAGATTTTGTTGAATTTATCTCAACAAAATGGAATTCGGTAAGTGGTCTTTCAGTTAATGAAAGTGGAGCTATATATATATGGGATCCGTACAGATCCCCGACTGTACTTTCTGCCGAAGCAGAAATCACTGAACATACATAACCAAAAGTGCTGTTCACAGAAGCAGCACTTTAAGTTATGTATGCTGGTTGTGCCGGTCACACTACGGTGCAGTTAAGGGAGAATTCCCTTTTCCTCACTGTGATGCGACTTCGGAGTGAGAATATAAAAGTAGGGGTGGGGGTGCAGGGGGGCTTTCCCCCTGCATAAAAGAAGATTTAGTGTTTTTTTTTTGAATGGATTTTAACGAAAGCACTTTTTCAGTGAAAGCGCTTTCGTTGAAGTGTGTTCGGGTATTGTGGATTCGGACTATTGAACTTTTGTTCAATAGTCCTAGATCCATATATATATATATATATATATATATATATATATATATATATATATGTGTGTGTGTGTGTGTGTGTGTGTGTGTGTGTGTGTGTGTGTGTGTGTGTGTGTGTGTGTGTGTGTGTGTGTGTGTGTGTGTGTGTGAATTTATGTATGTATACCTCTCAGTTGTCCTGAGTTTCAGAGAATATCCAGATTTTGCCTCATATTTTTGGTCTGTGCTTCATAAAATGTATGTTTTTCATGCAAATCACTGAGGACTGACGTCACCAAATAATGATACATTTGAGTTTCAGACTTCATATCCTTCAGAAAAATGCATGCTAAAATAAATCCTGCTATTCTAGCAACTTTCTAGATTTATAGGAGCAATATTTAAAATCTGTCCCTATTTTTAGGCATTTTCCCTCCATTATTTTGGGCTTTGTCCATATTTCTTGCAATAAGAGGTTGAGAGATATGGTTTACACACAGACATACACAGACACACGTGCGCGCGTGCGCACACACACACACACACACACGCACACACACACACACACACACACACACACACGCACATAACACAAATCAAGCCACACAAATGAAGAAGGGAAGAGTAACATCAGCATAGAGGAATCCATAAACAGTCAAACATTTCTGGCAATATTTCAGATAAAACATTAAAATTCAGAGGTGAACAAAAGTCATAGCAGTGGGTCAAAGGCAGATTTCATAAAATGCATACATTCAGGTGAATAAAAGAATGTTAAGATGTGGGGTGGACCATATATGGCCAACTGAGAGCAGTGCATTTTGAGAGCTCCATAAACTAGTATAATAATACAGGAAAATGTTATTATTTTCAAGTTTAAAACATCAGAAATATATAGATAAGCTACTAAACTACATAAATATCAATTTTGGTAAAGATATACAAAAACTTTCCTGTCAAGTAACTTGGAGATATATTGAGTCACTAAATATGAACAACTCAAGGAATTCTCATCCAGATGCTGCTTTGAAAAATGAACTGCAATTGATGACATCTACCATACAGGAACTATCTTTGAAGATGGATTGCTTTAAAAATGACTTAGAAAACCTCATATTAAATTCTCATAAACAGACTGATACTCTTAAGGAACTATTACAGCAACACCATACAAAAATATCAAATATAGAGACTTCTCTAAATGACATTGAAGGGAGACTCAAAGAAGAAGAATTCCAAAAAGAATTTCACTTAAACATAATACATGGCTGCTTAACAAAATAGATGACTTAGAAAACAGGAAAAGGAGAAACAACATAAGGATCTTTGGTCTGTCTGAAAACACTGAAGGAGAAAACATTATTTCATTCTTAAGAACCTGGATTCCTGAATTTTTAGACTTGAAAGAGGGACATTCATTTGGAATTGAAAGGGCACATAGAGCACTGAGGAAACCTGCTTCCATAGTTATAAAATTTCTTTCATTTCTGGACAAAGAACTAATACTAAAATCTGCTTGGAGAAAATCACTCTTAAAATACAACCAAAGCCTGATAAGGTTTGACAATGATTATTCTTCCAGAATACTAGAACAAAGGAAAAAAGTCTGGCCAATAATAAAACTGTTGAAACAAAACAACATTAAAGCACAGCTGGCTTTTCCATCCAAGATAAAAATACTTTTTGCCAATGAGATGAGAACCTTTAATGACTTAGAAGAAGCTACTATATTCATCAAAAACAACAACATAGTGTCTATCCCAGAAGAAATGGAATGGATGGCCCCTGCTCTTAAAAGAATAAAAGAAACAAATCCTTGACTGATGCTAGAAAGAAGAAACAAAAAACTGATTCCAAGATAGCTGTCCCAAAAAAGTAACTCTTGCAACTACATCTCTCAAAGTATCAACTGATATGGTACATCACTTGTCATCTGTTTTTATTTAAAAAAATAGAAGGGTTTCTTAAACAACTGAGAAACAGTAATGATTTATTCAGAATGTTAAAGGAGTCCAGTAATTCTTCACAAAGGTAGGTCAAGATGGGTTACTATTTACGTTATATATAAATCAAACAAAGCAACATACAATATAAACATAGAAGTTTCTATTCTCCTACTTGAACTCAGTGAATACTTGTTCATTTTTCATTGTTTTTACTTATAATAATTTAAGTAATTAATTAACTAATTCAACAAGGTACCATTCATCAGAGTTCAGACTCAAATGTAACAAATTAGCATCATATATAATAGCAGTAACAGTAGAGTGTTTGAAAAAAAATGCTGTCATGGAGACTAATGCCTTCTTCAGTTAAAGTATGATTTAGAAATGTCATGTATATCCTGGTTAAATAATAGTAGCAAGCTCTTAATGCAAATGTCATCATTGTTCTGCCTAAATATAGTTAATATAAATTATGGCAGCTATCACAGCTACGAGTGCTGTTTAATCAATCCTGATATAGTGTGCATGGATGGAGCTGTGTTTGTCAGCTAGTACAAATGTCATTATTATTCTGTCTAAACATAGTTAATATCAATTATGACAGGTATCACAGCTTTGAATGCTGTTTGATTAAACCTGACATGGTGTGTGTGGATGCAGCTGTGTCTGCCAGCTGTTGTATGTTGCTGTTTTCATCTCAGGGAACTTCTGGGTTGTGGCTTGTGATCAAGGTTTACTGATGCTTGTGTATTATGAAGAGACATTTGGTGTTTTAACCTGGATCCAGGGGAAGGGGGTAGATAAAACTGTGATTTGGGATATTTTGGCAGAGAATAGTTTGTTTCTACATCTGCTAAGTGAGAGGGGAGAAGGCTGGAAGAATGTGTTATCTCCTGTTGCGGCGGCTTGTTGTGAGTTTTTTTTTTTGTTTGTTTGTTTTTTTATCTGTTTGCTCTCTGTTCTTTTCCTGGCTACTGCCTCCCTGAAAGGGAGGGAATTTAGGCTTGAAGTTGCAGTGAAGTGAAGCTTTGCTTCAGGTGAATCGCTAGCCTCTGGTATGCAGTACACAGACAGACTAACAGAAACAGATGCTCCCAGGTTGCTATGGTAACGAAGACAGAGTGACAATAATGCTTAATGGCTCTGAGGAGACTCTGAGATAATTCTCAGCAATATTTTTGGTTTTTAAAAAATATATATATATATATAATAAAAGGGCTGTTTTAAACCACATGTACACATATTGATGGTCTCCCGACACTGTTTAGCTCATTAAGTTGATTCTTGATAAAAAATAAAATAAAATAAAATAATAAGCACAATTTTATATTTAAAATGTATTTCGGTCCAAACACATTAAGGACTTACATAAGAGTGGAAATCTGAGTTATTGTGAAAGACTAAGAGCACTTGGCCTTGTACAGAACCCTTTGCAGTGGTCTGGGAAGTGAACTTGCTGTTGGGCATATGGGGATAGCTGATTCTAGGGGTGTTTGTGGTTGCCGGGAAGTGCTAGAGAGTCATCAGATTTCCTTCATGGAAATATCTGTGGGAATGCAAGGTGTGTTGGGTGGTTCACTGGCAGAGTGGCTACTGCATGGAACAGGCTGGTAAAATGGAATAGGACAAATATTGGTTTGGATATTTTAAGAACAGCCTGGAAACATGCCAGATAAACTAGTGAATGGTATTCTGGCAAAACTGGATGGGTATTGTTGCCCGTGCTTGAAGTACTGATATGTGTGTATGTAAGGATGGAAATATACTTATAACAAATAAGAAACTAGAAGAGTCTCATAACATAAAGTCTATAGACTGTATAAACATGCCTGCAAGGAGCTAATAATAAGAATAAGCATTACAACTTGTGGTCTCTCAAATAACTAAGCAACAGCCAAAAAAAAAAACACACACATACAATAGTTATGTAATGTATGATTTCAGTAAATCTAGACATAAAATATATAATCGCCATATAAGATGAAACAGTCTGCTGAATTTAGATATTAAAGACAGGATTTAATAAGATGGGCTTGTGTATAACACTACTGTCTTAACTTTTCATAAATGACATACACTACATTGAACATCAAGGGGAAGCATGATGATTTTCTTATATAAGTAAATATGCATAACAAGTCATGTAATTCCTTTAACTTGAATTGTAGTTTTTGTAAGCCATCTTGACCATATATAATACTTAAGCGGTTGCCAAGGTAACTAATGTTTATACATGACATCAAACTGACAAAGTTGTTCAAGAGAAACAATAGAAACCTGAACTTGAAATGTCACAGAATGTAACAATCATATTCTGAACAAATAGTATGAAATTGACAATAGACAGTTTAATAACATGGGCTTGTGTATAATAACACTACTGTTTTAACTTGTCATAAATGACATACACTATACTGAACATCAAGGGAAAGCATGATGATTTTCTCATATAAGTAAATGTGCATAACAAGTCATATAATTGCTTTAACTTGAATTGTGGTTTTGTAACCCATCTTGACCATACATAATACTTAAGCTGTTACCAAGGCAACTAATGTTTTACACATGACATCAAACTGACAAAGTTGTTCAAGGGAAACAATAGAAGCCTGAACTAGGAATATCACAGAATATAACAATCACATTATGAACAAATAGTATTAAAGTGACAATAATCACTCAGTTTAACCTTTGCTGATTATACAAAATAGAATGTTGCCATTTAAATCTAAAAACTTTCAGTATGTGCCATAAAATGGCAATTTATGAATATGGAAAGGGAACTTGTAATCATTAATCACAATAAGTGAATTTGTTGTTTTTAACCTATAACTTTACTCATTTTATAATAAGAAATGACAGATATGAAAATCCTTATGTGTAGGAAATGGGGAAGAGGGATGCACTGATAATTAAAATGCATTAACTTTCATCAATGTTCACATAAAACAAACTTGATGCTTTAAGTAAATTAGTAACAAAGTGATTACTTAAATGTTGGCAAACAATGAAATATAATTTCTGATATATCCAGTAAAATACATTGTATTATAAACATTAGGTATAAATATTATTACCATCTAGTTATATTAAGTAATACCTTTTGAAAGACTTCATCAATAAGGTTGAATATGTTAAATAACTGTGTGCTATAATCTTTTACTAAGGTTTTATATATGATAGATCCTACTTTACTATGATTGAATTGCTTGTCATCTATCTTTCATGTAAATATTAATTGCTTATACAATAAGCCGACATTTATATTGTATTAGAATTATGTCTAATATACAATAGTACTCTATCTGTTCAAAATAATATAAATATTGCTTATTCCTATTACAAATATTCTCCATATGATAATTCAATTTATGGAGCTCAGATGTTCTGGATTGTCAAAGTATGAGTGATAATCTGATGGACTTAGGTTTATCCATCAGATTAGGAATGATTTTCATTGGCTAGTGCGGATCTTAGTTTTGTTAACATTTATTAATTTAAATTTGCTATTTCACAAAAACATTTTAGTATGCCTGACCAAAACATTAATTTATTGGTAAACACTCAAAGTATAAAACTGATAATTTCCTTTAAAAGCTCAAACATATACTTTATAATTATCAGAGGAAAATGTTTACTAGTCACAATAAAACAAAAAATGCATAGTCTAAATAACCTAAGATGGATTTAACTTTATTATCTTTAAATACCAGTGGTTTAAACAATCCTAGCAAGAGATCAAATCTACTGAAATATTTAAAATTGAACAAAACCACAAATTGTCTTCCTTCAAGAAACTCATTTCAAAACAAATGACAATTACAACTGGAATCCTAAGGAATATATGTTATTGGCACAATCCACTTATAAGACAAAGACAAAAGGGGTAACAATTTTATGGAAAACAAATGTGATTAACCCAGAAATCATTTATAAGTATGAAGATAAAGAAGGCCTTATGGCATTAGTAATAGTTAAATATAATAACAGAATATGGACCCTAGCCAATCTATACTGGTTCCCAGGCATTGGAACAGGAAGTGTTAAAAAACACTTGGATTTCATTTCCAATAATTATAAAGGCAACCTAATATTAGGAGGAGACTTTAATTGTATATTTGATATTTCTGAAACTACAAATAAAAGACCGCTGCATACATCTGCTGTAATAAAAGTATTAAACATGTGGGTAGAATCAATTCATCTTGTAGATACTTTCAAATATAAAGAAGATAAATCTTTGTTGTTTTCCCATCAAGATCACAGATTTGGTACCCAAACTAGAATAGATAAAATATTTGCTGCCCATGCCTTACACTCTAAAATCATTAATTTCTCCCTCACTCTCTGCCCCTTTTCAGAATACAATTCATTGATACTAAAACTTCAAAATGGGTACAAACCATTAATCTTTAACACCAGAATTTGAAATATATAACTAAAATTAAAGAGTTCAAACCCTGGTTATTATCTGAATTACAGTTCTTCTTAGATATGAATTACTCCACAGAGATAAATAAAATAATGATATGGGACTCATTAAAAGCTTACATATATGGTAAAATCCTAACTTGGTATAAAAGAAATCAGAGAATGGGATTCTGAATTATTAAACCTACAATCCAAACTTTTGTCAGTAAAAGCTGAAAAAAATCAAAATCATTTGGAGATGAAAAAGAAAGTAGAAGTATTAAACAATAAATACAATGAAATTCTAAAGAATAAAACTAGTTTAGCTTTAGAAAAACTGAAAATTAATACCTTGGCCACTTCTCCCAAATATCTACATAATTTATCCACAAGAATCAAAATACAGTCAAAAGGTAATAACATTAAAAGTATCTTCCATGAACAGAAAGAGAAAAATGTCTCAGATATAGGTGATATTCTTGATGCCTATAGCAATCACTATATGGAACATTTCCAAAAGGAAAATATACATATTGATCAATTCAATCTAGATGAAAAATGTTCTAATATAAAAAAAGACAGAAATCTTAAAACTAGATCTGCAAGCACCCATATCCTACAAAGAAATTATAGATACAATAAAAGAGAGTAAAAATAATAAAGCTCCAGGTATATCTGGCATAATTATGGAACTATATAAACGTTTTCCTTCAAAAATACTATCCCTCTTCCATAAAACTCTATTAGAAATTCAGTCACAAGCTTTAATACCACCCTCTTGGAGATATTCCCTAATCACACCAATCCTAAAGGAAAACAAATCCCCAAACCTCTGTACCTCATATAGACCTATATTATTATTATTATTATTAATTATTATTATTATTATTAAATAATGACTATAAGATATTTATGACAATATTAACTAACAGAATGAAAATACCACTATCCAAAACAATAAATAATGATCAAGCTGTATTTATATATCATAGACACACACATGGCAATATTAAAAGGATAATTTCTCTTATAGATTATGTTAATAAAGAAAATAAACACTCATAATTGGCTTAGATAAAGAGAAAGCCTGTGATTCCCTAAATTGGAACTATTTATTCAAAATCCTAATGCTATTTGAATTTCCTGCATCCTTTGTTCATCTCCTAAAGAATATATATAAAATAATTTAGCATATGTCAATTTAGGTTCCTTTACCTCTGAATATATACATATAACAAAAGGCACTAAAAAAGGATATCTCATGTCACCGATTCTATTTGCTCTGGCTATTGAAATATTGGCAGATTCAATTTGTAACAATATAAAAATCAAAGGAATAGATGTTTATGAACAATACAATTCTAAAGTAATGCTATTTGCTGATGACATATTACTAACATTATCTAATACAAAAGAGACATTAGAAGAATTAGATATATTAATTGACAAATTTCACATGACTTCAGGACTCCATTTCAATAAATCAAAATCAAAATGTTTATTTTTAAATAAAAAAAGAACTGCAGACTAAGGGGGATTATATCATAGGGAAACAAGAATCTACCTTAAAATATCTAGGAATTGAGTTATGCAAGAATAATAATGAATTAGTCTCAAAAACTACAATAATATCATCAATACAATTAAAATCTCTGTGGAAAAATGGAACAAAATAATATTAACATTTGAAGATAGACTACAGTTAATAAAAATGGTTTTACTACCCAGGATCCTATATATAGCCTTGGCAATACAACTGTTACCAGAAAGGAATATACTTAAAGAAATAAATTCATGCCTAATAAAATTTTTATGGTTTCCAAAAAGAAACAGAATAGCTTTAATACATCATATCAGACCATGGAAACAGGGAGGATTAAACATTCCTGATACAGAAACATATATAAAAGTATCAATATCTAAAACAATCTCAGATTGGATAAGTCCAAATTACTCTGCAAATTGGAAAGAATTACTAACTGTAATATCAATAAGTTAATTTGATTTACAAAAACAAAATTCAAATAGCAGATAAAAACAATTTGCCATGGCACATATGTATTAGTATGCAATATAGCATAACTAAACCCACTAAAACTCATATTATTAATTATGACATTGACTCATTTAGGAAAATTATTAATGCAGATATAGATTTAAAAATCTGGTTTGATCTTTTAACACCATTTATAGTTATAAAGAACTTTCCGCATAAAATATATAGAGAAATTATTAATTCTTGGGAACAGAAAGCATTTGTTTGTTGGCCCCAATGCATCAAAGAACTAAAAGTTTTAGATATGCCAAATAATAAAAACATACAAAATTCCAAAACAGGACTGGCTAACTTTACAGAGTACTCTGTCATATTCACAAGATTTAAGTAGAATAATTAACAATTCTTCATTTATAGAAATACCTAAATGTACGAAATACATATATGAAATCATATATAATGGCTTTGACATGGGAAACTATATTTCAAAGTTTTACAAAATATTGCTAAACTATAAGACAACACCCAAAACCTCATATTGGAAATATATAACAAAAGGACACTCAATACAGTTAACTGAAGATATTAAAATAAATATCTTATTATCGATAAAATATACATCCTTTACACAATACTGGAAAGTTTAATTGGAAATGCTTGCACAGAGCATTCTTAACCCCAGATAGAATAAGTAAAATTAGTTCTTCCAAAAATGGAATATGTTGGGGATGTGAGCAAGTACACAATGCAGATTGGAACCACATTTTCTTTGATTGTGTTAAAATTTAAGCCATTTTGGAATGGTATTAATAACTTTCTACAAGCTTTATTTAGTGAATCATTTTATTTAACTAAAGCTCTTGCATTATTAAATGTGAACAAAGGTCCTCATTTGAATAGGTCAAACATGTATCTAGTATGGACTATACTTGCAATTTCAAGGAAGTGTATAACAAGAAGATGGAATACAAACACAATACCAACTTTGAAAGACTTCTACAACCTACTGAAGACCACAGCATTATTGGAAATTAAAATTAAAGAACTAAGAATTTATCCAAAGCCATTTATCAACAACCCTTGGGGAAAAGTCTTATTGTTGATTGACACTATAGAATAATTGATCAGACACTCTAATAATGGATTGGACATACTTATAAAGTAACTGTATACATTAAGATATGTTATAGTGTCAGGCTAATGTAAATAGTGTACATAGTTATTTAAGATGTTATGTATAAATACTATGGAATTCATTCAAATATATTTGAAAAATAAAAAAAAAATTGAGGAAAAAAAAAGAATGTTAAGATGCCAAGCTTTCCTCTTTTTATATTATTCTAGCAATACAGGCAATGGGCACATCACAAATTAATACTTTTTGCTCTGTTCCTTTCTTCTTTTCAAACTGTGATTTTTGCATGTTTATTACTCTTTACAATGAACATAAAGATTATACTTAGTTTGAACTTTTCTTTCTTTTCTATTATCATCCTTCCTAATGCTTCCAGAGCCTCTGATTTAATATTACTTTCCTATCACAAAACTTTATATTTTATTGCCTCTTGTGCCCTTTCTAATTTTATTCCACCTGATATTCCTTATCCTTGCACGTGACAATTTTATACCATTACTGCTTCTGTTCCACACAACATCAGTAGCTCTGAGGTCTCTGATACCAGTTACACTACTTGCACTGTACTTTATAACAATATATAGTACCTGTGCTAAAAATTAAACCTGTACATTTCACAGAAGTGGTGTTTTCTACCTGTGCATTTCATGCAGAATTCATATTGCCTGTTCTATAGAAATGAATTTTCCATAAGACAACATGAATTTCTGCATCACTGTTTCTTTCTGTACTATGATGCTGTTCTTGTTGCTCCCATCTCACTCACTTTTCTGCTTATGTGGTGCACTTTATTCTTGTACTTCTACAACCATTTGCCATCAATACCTACACATCTGTGGCTTTATGCTGCATTCCCATGTTTTGTTCAAACTGAACATTTTCAGTGCTCTTTTGAGTCAGTCTTCCTTTTAACTCAATACTTATGTTATATATACCATCTTTTAATATCTCATATTGTTACTTTTTGTGCATTATCTTCTTCTTCTTTTGGCTTTTTTCCTGGTTAGGGGTTGTGGAGTTTTACAGTGTCGAGTTGCCAGCCCGGCACCCAACCTTCCACAGAAGGCACACACTCACACCTACAGCCAAATTAGAGTGTCCAATCCACCTACAGCATGTCTTTGGGATGTGGGAGGAAACCGTAGCACCCAGAGGAAACCCATGCGACCACAGGGAGGATATACAGACTCCACACAGAAGGCACCCCAGCCGAGAATTGAACCGGAGAACCTCTTGCTGTGAGGTGGCAACGCTAACCGCTGCACCACTGTGGCTGCCCACTTTTTGTGCATTATCTGCTGTTTGTTAAAACTGGTACTTTCTCTGCTACAGTCATCCATGAACTTGTATGTCTGTAACTTTCGTATACAGCAAATGGGCCACAGACTTTGAAAAAAGACATTCCATGAACACAGTCCTTCTCTGATAACACAATGTTTTATTGGAAACTCAGAAACATGTATTTCTGTAACGGGGAAGCATTGTGCTCTCTTGCTTCCTCTATTCATAGATATCTGTCTCTCTCAATCCCATTGTTAAGGATGACTATCTAACTTTGAGATCACCTTATTTCAGAGAAAAGCAACATTTCGTGGCAGCAGTAATCAGTAGGGTCAGTTATCCATAAAATTACATTAAAAAATGCTGTGTTCTAATTAAACACTATCCATTTCTGTATACATGTAATTTATACTACACACTACCATATTTTTGAAAATCTGATGCTTTGTATATACTGCCCTTGTCTGTAGCACCTACTAATTGCATACTGCTCACTACCACAGTCTTTGTGATTCCTACTTTTTTCACTCTATTCTTATTCATTCAACATCCAATATCTTTTGTGCCATACTCTACTCGTTAACACTATATTTCACTAGAGTTTATGGTATTTTAGCTTGGTTATTTGCATTTCACTAAATCAGCATTGTATTATTTCTTATGATTATTATTATTATTATAAAATACAATGTATTTATTAATTTTTATTTGTTAACTGGGATAGTTTGACTGAGCCAGTTCAGTGGAGATCTGGTGAGAAATGACCAGTGCTATGATGTGTAACTAGTGACTAAGCTCAACATTCACATTATAGCAGCTTATAAAAGTAAAAACAGCCTATAGCAGTCAAACACATAGGCTGGTAATTATAGGTACTTCTCATTCGGCCTAGAGATTTGTTGGCTACAGGCATAGATTAAGAAGCAGTAATAAGACTTAGCAGAGGTTGAGATAAGAAAGTTGGTGTAATGAGGGTTAAAGGGCAAAACAGTTTAGTAGGAAAGCAGTTATTTAAGACTAAGTTATACTTAGTATTTTGAGAAGACAATATACTAACTTGCTGGAGTGACAGGTGAGGAAGTGAAAGGTATAAAGAACTTAAAAGAGGGAGTGTTATTGCCAGGTTTGATTACACCTGCAGATCTAGATATTTGTCAGAAATGTTCAAGTCTACTTTATTACTAGTTTTTGGTTAATTTTTGCTCTTAGTTCAGAGGGGTACAGAAGTCTACAGTTTGGCTACATCTACTGAACAAATGGAGTCTCTCAAATGATTGTTAGATTAAAAGATTGTCATGCTATAACTAATATATAATTATGTATTAATATCATAATAATATATAGTGTAATATTACAATAGCATATATTATCACATATATATAATTCAGTGTATATGTATACACACACACACACACACACACACACACACACACACACACACACACGCAAATATACAATCAATGCTGTTGAGCCACATTAAACTCCTATACTGACCCTATGAATACCCATTGCCATTGACAGACTTTACAAGTAGTGATGACCAACCACTGCCAAATAATATGTGACGTGGATATTCCACCACTGTACCAGTAATCAAGGATCCTCAATCATCACCACTGGCACAAGTGGGGGGACTTTCACTGGGAAGATAACACATACACACATATTATTTCCGGATGCAGCTCTCTGCATCAAGTGCAATTTCCCAAAGAGCACACACAGACCACAGTCAGTCCAGGGCTGGTTCCTCTTTCTCCAGATCCCCAATAAGACTCCCAACTGGCACAGCTGTAGAGTTGAGTCCTTAGCCAGAGTTCCAAGTCAAGTCTTCCAACACTATCTCTGTCCAACCAGTGCTTCGTGTCCCGGCCCAAGTAGCTGACACACACACTCTTGGAGATTTAATTTGCGTGCACACACACACACACACACACACACACACACACACACACACACACACACACACACACACACACACACACACACACACACAAACACACCTTTGAAAGGCTGGCACAGGTTTACTAGCTATCCTCCCTTTTGCCCAAACTCTAAGGTAGTTACCACTGCCACCAGAACCCCTTGACATCTACCTTAAGGCCCTTAACAAGGGGTGTCCAATCTTACTGTGTAAAATTAATATTAATACAAATGGTAGTTTGACCAAAAGCAAGTCTGTTAGGAGTGGCCCAAACAGTGTCACCAAATAAATATGCAAGTACTCTCAAAACTCAAATATCTCTACAAAGATCAGCCACAATAAAAGATTTAAATATATTTAATAATAAATAATAACAGAACAAGAAAATACTAAGTATATATTCACAGTGACATCAGAGTTCAAAATCACGGGAAATATTTAAAACAACATTGAAAAATAGTTTCAAACAAATAAAGAAAAATAATATCTAAACTAAGCTTCACTATATTCCCAACTGACTCTAAGAGAATTATACTGTTCCCTAGTAACTTGCTTAATAAAGCAAGGCAGATGATGTGGTGAGTGGTTCTTGTTATCAGGTCCAAGATAGAATACAGAATGCTCTGTCTCTCTAAGATAATTCTAAAAATAATATTCAAAATATTAATGCTGGGTTAGTGTGCAGAATGACATAATTTCTGGTCATCTGACTTCTAGTTCTCATGCAAACCCCCCATTGCTGGCAGCTGGCAGGACTTATCACGTACCTGCAAAAATACACATACAAGTGCTTTGCTCAGATCTTTGGCAGGTGCTGGAAATCATAAAATAATTGCATTCTTCCACACTTCCAGAAAGTAACTAGTTCACATCAAAGACAATACAGAAAGCTTCCTAGTATAGACTTTGTGTCTCTGGCTGCATTGAAACCTGTGAAATAGTATTTT
>NC_056743.1:1560965250-1560972750 GCF_019279795.1 Protopterus annectens | reverse complement strand
ATAACAATTAATTTTATGACTTCTTGAATACTAATTGAAGTGAGTCACTTACAGGCTCCTGCTGGAGTCTCCTTGAAGAATAGTTCCATCTAGTGGCACATTTCAAAATTGGCACAAAGGCTTGAAGAGTACCTCCTTAGTGTTTGCTGCAACAGTACTCTGCAAAACAATGAAAAATAAAGCCAGTTGCCTACTTTGTTAATTTTGACCAAGAACCTTTAAAAATGAGGACTGCAGAACTGCTATACAGTAATGCAAAAAATCAAGTATGTAATTTATCATTTCTGTTAATACTACATAACTACGGTGGCTTACAAACATGAGCATTTTAGATTATTTAATTATTTATATTTTAAAAGCAATTATAGGAACAGGAAAAGTATAAAATGTTGAAAAAGTAATTCTCATGCTACTAAAATGTGTGATTAATAAAGTTTGCAGCTGCTTTTACTTAATTCTCAGGGAAGAAGTAATTACATTGAGCATTTCAGTAATTACTCTGACAGACCATTGTCTTATTGCATTTAATGGTATATTAAATTTGTATCTTATTTTGAAAGCATGTCAAATCAGAGATTATGTTTCAACATTATTTTTCAGGACCATTATGAAATGCACATGTTGTGCATTTCAGATAAAAGGAGCTTATTTTGCTGGTTCACATTTTAGAAAACCTAAACTAATTTGACATCACATTTGATTCTGTTAAGAAACATGAACTCCGTGTACTCTGATGTACATCCAGTAATACTGCTTGCTTGCTATGTTTCGGCAAGTAGCTGACAATTAAGGATGGGTTAAAAATAAAATGTTTTGGATGTGGCACAGTAATCATAATATTAACTGGAATTAAAGCCAGCTACTTTAGGAGGTAAAGCAATCTTGTAATGAAGCTGGAGAAGGTAAAAAATATCATCCTGTATGATTTCAATCCTTGCTACTCTGATTTCTGCTTTGAGAAATCACAGCATCTTCAGAAAAAAATTGCCTATTAATAATTTTGACACAGATGTAAAATGCTATTTTCTATAAACTAAGTTTGACTAATTATTTTACTTTTGTACATAGGTTCGTAGGTTCATATAAGGTTACTAGGCTAATAACCATAGAGCCCTTACAAGCCTAGCCATATTTATTGTGAGTTGCCCCAATTGTCGGTAGTTAGATGAGTGAAATTCATACACATAAGGGTCTATGGTAGTTAGTACTGACTTCCTTTGTCCAGGAGGGACATGAGTGCCACCTAAGGAGTAAATGTGCGGTCACCGATCCATTGATCTAGGTTGCATTTGAAGAGAGTCAGGGAAGGGTTTTGTACCACATGATTCGGAAGTTTGTTCCACAAAAGTGGCAGTCTCAGGGAGACGTATCTGTCTCTCCAGCATCACCTGTTTATGTCAGAGGCAAGATTAAGATCCCTGGAGTGAGTGACAATCCTGCAGTTTGATTTATGAATGTGTAGCATTTCTATCACAGCTGGGTCAGAGACTGCACATGTAAACCAGGCACAGGCCACCCCTTAGCAATCTGCAGGAGACAGAATACAGTTACGGGGTTTTCAGTCTTTTTGCATAAGACTTATTTTGTGCACCCTGTAATTTCTTGGTGAGAAACCTCTGTGGTCTATTCAATTGTGAGCTAACATTATTAAATACAGTAAGTTGTGTTGTCTATTAATATTTTGAGTACAGTTAAGGCATATAATTTTCTGTAAGTCAAAATTTACTAATTATTTCACTTTTGTTCTAGAGCCATAACAGTATTATGTATAGCCAGAGGGGCTGCATGTTAATATTTTTTAACACAGATGAGGAACACTCTTTTCTGTAAGATAAGTTTTATTAATTATTTCACTTTTGAACACAAAATCCAACATTAGAAGATATAGCTGATGATGTTTGTTACTACACCTTACAGAGGAGGCATACAGAAAGTTTCCAAGTCCACATTTTTTCATAACCTGAAAACAAACTGATTGAAATAATTAATTGTAAATTAGTCATTGGTTACACATCGGCAGTATATAATAAACTGTGTTAATGTTTTGTTTTTGTTTTCTTTTTCTTTCTTTCTTTTCACTTATATTAATGCTTAAAATAGGTTATACATAATAAATCCTAGATCCAGAGCATGGGTGTTCTGCATTATTATTGCTTCTCTGTCTATACATAACGTAAGCACTGCATATATTGTCTCTTATTTTATATATGGCAAAGTACAAGTCTATATTCAAATTTATGTTTTCACTCTGTTTGGTGCTGTTTGCTCCTACAGTCCATGACACCTCTTTGTATACAAGAAGCCATCCTTAAATACAGCTGCTCTTTCGTGCAGTATTCTAAACAAATGCAAAGCTGATGAAGGTAATGTGGCTGTTTCACTCTGTAGCTTAAAACGTCTTGTTAGTATATAATATTTAAAAGTGCATTATTTATTAATCTATTAAAGTATATATATAATAATTACCACAAAAGCACCCGAATAATTGAGTGTATAGTAATAAACCAGCTGAGTAATTAGATCAATGGTCATATTACTTTAATCTGTGTAAAACAGCATCACAGTGTTATTCAGTGGTCCTGTTATTAGGCTACCATATTCTATGTATTTAGCACTGCATGAGATTAGCAGTAAACAGCGTGCAGTAGAACACATGCATTTATCAGCACAGCACTTTGGGTGTGCACAAGTTGTTAACGAACCAGAAGTTCTTTGCCTTGTTAGTGCTGCAGCGGGACAGGGCAGCTTGTTGACTGCACTCCTTTGATCAGAGTGACACTCCTATGATCAGAGACTCTGCAATGTGAACTTGTTAATGATGTCACCAAGAGCAACAGCTAGCTACAGCAGTAACAGAAGCAAGCAAAGACAGCTGTTCCAGCCCTCCTGGCATAAACATTCGCAGTCAGTGCTCAGGGAAGCATGTCATCAGAGCAAAGCAGTGTCTGGCATCCTAGCCTAGTGAATATGAAACAGAGAAAATGAAGGCTGACAGAAGCTCCAGATGTCTCATCATGACCAACAAGACTTGCAGGAAGGCTGCCGCTGGTTTAAATATTTATCTATTTATGTCTATGTGCCTGCCAGCACAATTCACATGGACTGATTCATTTTAGTGAAACCTTCCTGTGACTTTCAAGTTAACTCTTGTAGCTTTCCACTTACTTCAGAGCAGACTGAATTACTGTCTGTGTACGTACACCTTGCTATGGGGGATGATTTTTAAAATGGACACAGGCTTTAATGGGGATCAGTCAGTAACCAATGATTATTCTGCCTTCTCACATCTTCTGCACTCGGATGTGGCAACTAATATCTCAAATCAGACTTCCAAGAATGAGACACTCTCTGAATTGGACCCTGCAAGGGCAATAACCCTTGGACTTGTTCTGGGCATATTTATAGTGTTTGCCATAGCTGGAAACATTGTGGTTATACTTTCAGTTGCTTGTAACAGGCATCTGAGAACTCCAACCAACTATTTTATTATTAACCTTGCTATTGCAGATCTTTTATTGAGTTTCACAGTGGTGCCTTTCTCAGCAACATTTGAGATTGAGGGCTATTGGGTGTTCGGAAGGATTTTCTGTGACATATGGGCTGCTATGGATGTCTTATGTTGTACTGCCTCCATCATGAGCCTCTGTGCAATTTCCATTGATAGATACATAGGGGTAAAATATTCCCTTCAGTACCCAGCATTAGTGACAAAAAGAAAAGCTGTGCTGGCACTCCTTGTGGTTTGGGTTTTGTCCATAGTTATCTCTATCGGTCCACTTCTTGGCTGGAAGGAGCCAGCACCTCCAGATGAAAAAGAATGTCGCATAACTGAGGAGCCTTTTTATGCCTTGTTCTCATCTCTAGGTTCATTTTACATTCCATTAACTGTGGTCCTGGTTATGTACTGTAGGGTCTATTTTGTCGCCAAAAGAACAACCAAGAACCTCCAAGCTGGAGTAATGCGGGAACGGACAAGGACTAAGGAGCTTACACTAAGGATTCATTATCGGGGGAGTCAGGAAGAAACAGAGGGGCATGGCTCAAAGTCAAGGGGGCACCCTTTAAGGACAGCACTGTCTGTGAAACTTCTCAAGTTTTCAAGACAAAAGAAGGCAGCTAAAACACTGGGCATTGTTGTGGGCATGTTTATACTCTGCTGGCTTCCCTTCTTTATTGCTCTTCCTATAGGTAAGGAATTTTTAAACTCATGGAATAAAACAAATAACTTCTTGAATAAAATATTGTTTCCGCAAAAAAAAATGTATTCACTGTACTAACTTATGTTGACTTTCCTCACATTTAGTTATATTTTTATGCAGTTCATTAAATTAATACACATTTCTGGATTTCTACATGGGATAATGTCTGTATGTTTTTGTCAGTTACCATAAGGCTAAGCAAATGATAAATAATTATGTTAGTAACAAATGTATACTACTTGCTGAATCTGAGCTACAAATTAGACACCTGTTGTTAATAAATGCATGTTACCCAGCTACCACAAAATCAGTGTTGTTACTAAATCCACAACACATGATTATTACACAATCAAAATAATTTTTTGACCTGAAAAGGAATAGCAAAAATCTGTAATAGTAATAATAATAATAATTATAATGATAATAAATTGGTGCATCCAAATATATTCATACAGATCTTAGAATAATTGAAATCACTAAAGCTTTAACATACTCAGATGCACATACCCTCATAATACAGAGGTGCTAATAGTGTAGGCAAACTACCATTAAATAGTACTGGACATGCCCTCTTCAATAATCAGCACTGGAAAGGTACAACTATATTTTCAGTGTGTTGATGTACATACCTTTAATTCTAATTAGAGGTGAATTTATTAACATCATGTGTTTCAAATATATTTTTCTGTTGTAATAATATCATTAAACAGCGTACTTCTGAAAACCTTTTTTCTGATCGGAAATGCATTGTAGGTCTTGTCAGTGCACATTTCATAAGATGAGTCAGTTCAAGTCCCAGGCTAGGCAGTTTTCAGGAAGAAATTTTGCATGCATTAGTTGAACGCACACACATTCATACACACACACACACACACACACACACACACACAAACACACGCACATACATGCACACACACACACACACACACACACACACACACACACACACACACACACACACACACACACACACACACACACACACACACACACACACACACGCACACACACGCACACACACACACACACACACACACACACACACACACACACACACACACGCACACACTCCTAAATCATACTGTACCGGTAGGAAAAAAATAGTTCTTTTTTGCTTGGTCTTCATATTTTTCCACTTTAAAAACAGAAAAAGAAACTTCTAAGGAAGTGTTTATTAATGGTTCACTACTAAAAGCATTGTAAGTCTCTAGAACTGTTAACCCCTACTACAAAGGAAGCACAGTTACCTTGAAAGCACACTTATTCAGTTAAATAAAAATAAAAGTGTAATATAACATACAAAGTATCAAGTATCAAAGGAAACAGACTTAGTATCTGTAACATTTATCTGTTACATATTTTGCTACACCCTCTGAAAATTAAAACCCTGCCTTACAGCTCTTTTCATGAAGTAATGCTGCCTCACTTCAGACTTAAATTTGTCCTTTCTAACTGCAACCAGTATCTGTTCATCAATCCGTATCCATTATTTTTAAATCTATTCTATTCACCTTTACCATCTGCGGTCTTATAAGATGAAAATGTCACATCTCCAGCCCTTGGTTTTTCTAATACACTTTCCTAATCTCCCGACTCTTTCCATACTGATGTTTGCCAGCTGTCCTCATTTATGACTGCCTATCATTTTATCATGCATTATTTTTATATGTGTATGTATAAATATATATATATATATATATATATATATATATATATATATATATATATATATATATATATATATATATATATATATATATATATGATCTATGTTAAATATTCAAACATCCAAAATGTGAAACATTACATGGCCGAGACAAAATGTTCGACATTTGGATGTTCGAATATCATAAAAAAAAGAAAAATACACCTTAACAGTGTGAGCAGGGGGACAAGCCCCACTGCACCCCTCCACACCCCCCCTACTGATATATATATATATATATATATATATACCAACTCCAAGACGGCACTTCAGTGTAGAAAAGGGAACTTCTCCCTATCTGCACTGTACAGCGCCATTGAAAGTCAATCTTTGAACACTTGCAATTTCTAATGTTTGGTCTCGACCATGTAACGTTCGAAATTGAGAGCGTTCGAAGAATTGACATAGACACTATATATATATATATATATATATATATATATATATATATATATATATATATATATATATATATATATATATATATATATATAAGTCCTGTCCAGCTGTTGCAAAGGGGCAATATGACTTCTACCTGCAAGGAGTTTGTCCTTCTAACAATGAATTCCAATAGACTCTTGCCATTTGGTACTGCTGTTTCATGAGGTATGGCTTAAGAATGAACATTTAAATTTACTACAACCCTCAAAGTATTTTCTCCTGTGTCCACCTATATGAACAACCTGGTCTAGTGTGGTTCTTCTGTGTATTTGCCACCACATGCACTTTTTCTTGCTTAAATACTAGTTTCCGCATATCAGTCTACTCTGTGAGTTGCTGAAAATCCTTTGTGAATTATCTTTTCCAACAGAGGTCACAGAAAAACCTTTGGTACTGCCTTCAATAAGATTTATTTCAATCATTCGCCAGACCTGAAAATGCTGGACAGCACCTACTCAATAAAGCATGCCACAGTGTGCTTTACTGTATGCCATGTTCTGACTAAAACTATCTTTCCTCACAGTACTTTGTGCATTCTTCCACTGAACTGGTTTGTACTATGTCTCACAGGAAAGCAAGAAATGAAACAATACCAGTAATAAGTTTACCATGCTGGTATGGTTGCACTGCAAAAATTCTCAGTAAATGAATAGTTTGTACATTCTGAAAATATTGCTATAATAAATTTTCAACTGTTAGGATGTGAACAAACAAAAGGACATTAATCAAATGATGAATGCACCTATTTGCAAATTAGTGATAAAAAATATGATTTTAAGCCAAATTAGCAGGTGCGGAGAAAGTACATATACCTAAAAATGTGGCAGCAGCTAAATGCACTCTACTCACAATATACTACACAAAGTTTGTCTTAAATTGAAGAACTAGGCAGAATTTTTATACACGGGAGATTAAGGATGTTTTGTTTGGTTTCAGATGGGTTAATCTAGCAGTATTTCAGGACTAATGATCTAACATGTAGGAATTTGTCTGCATGAATACATTTTTCATAACCAAAAATAAACTTGCTGAAAGAAAATATAAATCACACTAATTATGGTCTCAGAGAGTGTGGGACGTTATGCACCTAAAGAAAAGCATGAAATACCATCTGGTTCTCTGGAGTACATTGATTTGACTTGTAGGTGAAGGGTT
>NC_056743.1:1560880250-1560960250 GCF_019279795.1 Protopterus annectens | reverse complement strand
AGTCTGTTGAACTGACTTGTCAAAATAATCATATCACTGTGATCTGTTGCACATAATTCCCACTGCCGTGTACTGTACGTAACCCCCTACTTTTAGTTTACATGCAACATTGCTCAAATCTTTATCTGCTGTACAGAAACCCCTGCTTTTATTTTATATACAATACTGCATGTACCACTGTCGTTTCTGCTTTTAGACCATAAAGCAATTCACTGTCAGAATCCTCATATCTTTTGATAGTCTTCTGACACTAAACATAGTAGGTATCTGCACGAAACCATTCGTGCACGTATAGCTTCTTACTAAGTGAAATGCCACAGTTTTCACAATTGCAGTTAAACAAGCTATATCGCAGAAGTGGGTCTTAAACTGCTGAGCATGTACTAAATTGTTATTATTAAATATGCCTACTATTATCTTTCTATATCTATTTTGCTGTACATAATATACGCATCCCTTTGTGTAGATATATAGACATATAGACAGACAGACAGGCTGGCAGACATATACATATCTGTGTGTACATAGCTAGATAGACAGATAAAGAGATAGATGGATAGACAGACAGACATTCTGATTAAGTTTGAGGCAGACTCTGCTAGAAACTGAGTCTTCCCTAGTGTATTTAACTATTTAAAAGTGATTTAAATGACTTGGTTAGCAAATAAATATATAAACAAGAGGCCAATAGTATGTATGTGTGTCATTTTCAAGGTATGGGTCAAAAAACAGAAACAACCACTTTGACTGATAGTGAATAGTGCAAAATAAAAGGAAAAGCCAGGCCTAAACTGTAGATTCAATGCTTGCAGTCCATATTACACAGATTTTTGCAGTCAGTACAGTATTTTAAACAGATAAGCATGTACGTAAATTGGGATTCACCACAGAGACAAAATGCTATGCCATAGAGATACAATTTGCCAAAATAACCAAAAGCTTAAATGAAATACTGATCAACTGATTGAAGACAAAATGTATATTTCTGTAATTCCTCTCTGTAGTGAATCTGCATGGAGTCTGAAATAAATATAGCTAGCATGCATCCAAGTAACACAGCAAGTAGCTTTTTAATCAATATTTACTTTGGGCCACATAAAACAACAATCGGGTTGTTACAATTTGATTTGCACAGGCCAACAAGTATAATAGCCCCTCAAATTGGGCACAGCTCTGGAGAATAAGCTTGGTTAAAAAAAAAAAACTGAATAAAGCTTTCAAACATTCCTACACTTCACTGCCAAAGACCATAAACCTTAACTTTGAATCAGACTGAGAATACATAGTTCACACATAACCCCTATGGGCTCCCCATTTGATCAGAGTTAGCACTTAGTCTTAAGATTCCACAACCAGGATGCACACACAAAGCATTTTTTTTCAGATGAATTAACACAGCTGTAGATTCAAGCACCCATAATACATCTTGTTAAGGGCTGTAGTCTTTATCACAGCACCAGACATGTTTAGAACTCAAAAAAGATATTGGAGTCTGCTCAGTGGGAACAGGCACCTAGCTCTGTTACATAGAGATACTGTGCTGTAGCCTTATTTACCACTTTAGTGGTTTCTGTTCCCTAACTTTGTGTCCATTAAAAAATTATATTGTTAGTTTCCCATCTTCTTCTGTTAGTATTAAAATGCTTGCTTTTATCATAGTAACATAGATTTTGGATAAAAATAAGGAACACAAGGCCTATTTGGTCTCAGTGTTCATTAGATGACTTACAGACCTATTACTGACAACTCCCCCCCCTCCCACTCCTTAGAATGGTAGCCTTATGTCAACCCCATGCATTATTGAATGTATTCATTATTCTTGGACAGACTACCTCTTTGGAGATGTTGTTCTAAACATTCAACACCTTTTCCATGAAATACTTCTTTGTAGCTTTACGAGTGAACTGCTGAGTGAGCATAATGCAATAATAACTAGCCAGTTAGCAACTATAGTTATAAGTGGCACAATACAGTCACTGCAGCATTTTATTAGCCAGGGTTGTGCTGTCATTGTGTTAATATATTCAGCTATGGGGGTACTGGGGATTGCCTCTGTGCGAAAACTTTTTTCCTTTGACTTACGCTGATGGGCTGTGCAAGATGAAATGCCACAGATAATGAAATTGTTTACTGTTTCATAGCTGTGTATTCTTGAAGTTAGTATAGTTAAGTACGCAGATGGGGACAAAGCCCCCACATGAGATATGTGGAGGGCCAACCTCCTGCAGAAGTAGTGTTTTTTTTTTTTTTTTTTTTTTTACTTTTGCTTAACACTATGGCCCTTAACATTTGAAATAGCACAGACCCTTGAGATGATTACCAATTCTTGACTGTGCAGTTCTGTAATTACTTTATTTCAGAAAAAGGTTGTGGAGGCTTACTTCCTGCATTTAAATTACTTGTCAGGACTTTGTCTCTGTTGATACTGAATATTAAATACTCATTTTAAGTTGTGCAACCTTTGTAAATTTTGTTTTATGTAGTAGGATAAATGTCACAACCACCACTGGACCAGTAATCATAGAGCCTCAATCCTCACCACTGGCAACAATGGGGGACGTACACTCGGAAGATGACAAGTACACACACAGTATTTCCAGATGCAGCTCTGTGCATCAAGTGCAATTTCCTTTAAGAGCACACAGAGACCACAGCCAGTCCAGGGAAGGTTTCTCCCTCTTTCTCCAGATCCCCAGTAAAACTCCCCACTGGCACAGCAATAGAGTTGAGATCTCAGCTGAGTGGCCAAGCCAAGACCTCCAGCACCCTCTCTGCTCAACCAGCAGTGATTTGTGTCCCTGCCTAAGTGGCACACACACACACACACACACACACACACACACACACACACACACACACACACACACACACACACACACACACACACACACACACACACACACACACACATCTGGGAAAGGCTGGGACAGGTTTACTAGCTATGCCCCCTTTTGCCCAGACTATAAGGTACTTATCACTGTCACCAGCCAACTCCTTATCATCTACTTTAAGACCCTTAACAAAGGGTGTCCAGTCTTACTGTGTAATATTAATATTAACACAAAGGGTAGTTTGACCAAGAGCAAGGCTATTACAAGTGGCCCACACAGTTTCACCAAATAAATATGAAAGTACTCTCAAAACTTAAATATCTCTAGACAGAGCAGCCACAATGAAATGTTTAAATATATTTAATAATGCATAATAAAAGAACAAGACAGTATTAAATATATATTCACAATGACATCAGAGTTCAAAACCACAGAAAATATTTAAAACAATATTGCAGGACAGTCTCAAATAAATAAAGAAAATATCTAAACTAAGCTTTACTATATTCCTGACTATATCTAAGAGAATTACTATACCCTAGAAACTTACTTATAGAGCAATGCAGATGTAGTGAATGGTCCTTGTCAGGCCACTGTCATATCATATGCCTGGAACCCTAGGCTCCACCATAGTTATTTTGGCTTTTACTGGCTGGCTTGCTGCAGCCATAGATCCCCCTCAGACTCCTCCTGCCTTGTACTGCAAATACTCAGCACAAGGGCTTCTCTATTATGGTAAGGTTTCATCATGTTAACATGGTGCCATTTGTGCCCCTGCCTCCTGCCTAGCAATTTTACCATGTAGTTAACATCACTGATCTTCCTTACCACTTTGAAGGGTCCCTCCCAAGCTCCCTTCCTGTGTCTTACAGGAATGAGAACAGTAACCTGCTGCCTCACAGCATACTCTCATAAACTGGTCTGCAAATGCCCATAGCATGGTCTTTAGTGTAGAGTTTAACCTGTCCATCAGACCATTAATCTGGGGATGGTAGGGGTGGTCTTTAGGTGCTTCACCCTACAGTGCTTCCATGGACAAGCCAGCAGGTATGACATGAAATCGGCACCTCTGTCAGTCAGTATTTCATTTGGGAAACCTACCTCAAAATCTCTAACAAAGCATTTCCCACCTTCTCTGCCTCAATGGAGGACAGAGCTACCACCTCAGGGTATCTGGTAGCATGATCTACTACCACTAGGATATACTTCTTCCCTGTATAACCTAGGGTACTCAGAGGCCCCACAATATCCATAGCTACCCTCTGAAATGGCTCCTAAGTCACAGGCAAATGCATCAAAGTAGCTTTCACCTTGTCTCCTGCCTTGCCTACTTTTTAGCACTGCTCACAGGTCCTGCAGTACCCTGTTACATCCCTGGAAATCCCAGGCCAATAAAAGTTCTGCATAATATATCTCTTTGTACAGTTTATACCCACATGACCTGCAAAGGGAATGTCATGACTAGAAGTACCAGATGGTAGGCTCTGGACACTACCAACTGCTATATTCTCTCACCCTCTAGCCCTCCCTCAGGGGTTCACTCTCCATACAGTAACCCTTTGTCCCAGTATACAGATTCCCCCTTCCCTTGAGAATCAGGTGCCTCACTAACTACCTCCCTCAGGCCTTGTAATGTAGGGTTTTAGAGCTGAGCCTGTCTCAACTCTCTCTTAGTAACCCTTCTTAGCTCCCCTTCCACAGGAAGGCTGGTATCCTCTGACAGCGGTGCCTCACTGTCAGCCTGGGTACTACTACTCACCTCTGCCCTTGCAGTCACTCTCTCCAAGGGAACATCACTACCCACAAGCAGCAGTAACTCACCTTCAGTCTCACTGCAACAGGGTAGCTCCCTCTCTGAAGTAGCCAGCTCACCAGTCCTTGCTTCAAGTGTGCAGTCTGTCCCTGTCCCCCTAGATTGCCACACCCACATGCTTGTCTCCAAGCCTGACTGCATGTAACTGCATGCACACAAAGTACTGCATTATCAAAACGATTCCCTTTCAGGACATCTGCAGGGATATCCTCAAATGCACCTACACTACTTGCTTGCTTCCTTTTCCACCCTCTCAGTCAAGGTGAACCCTAGCTAAACGTATTTGGAATGGGGTCCCTCCTAAATCTCTAACTGAAGTAGACTGCCCAAGCAATTAGTGCTCCTCTTTAACCATTACAGGCTTCACAATGGTTAGGTCAGAGGCTGTGTCTCTCTTAGCAGTGGCCTGTTTTTCATCTACTAAGATAGGATATAACCTCTTGTGGTAGTTTCGTACCCTTGCTGTCTGCAGAAAACTTACCACTGGCATTCTGTCATTCCCACTTACTGGCTGTCCCACCTTTTGTTCCTCACCTTGCCTCTGTGGACATCTGTATGCTACATGCCCCCACTGGTTACATTTAAAACCTTTAACCCTTGATCCTGGTCATGTACCTGAACTAGTGGCTTCCCCTGTTACTGATGGACTCTATTGGGGTGGTTTAGGCTGCCCACCATGGGTATCCCTTTAGTGTGCAGTGATGCTCTGCTTGCTAGGTATAGGTGTCCCTTGTTCCCCAATTCACCTGCAGTATTACATTTCAATAGATTCATAGGTGTGTACTAGGCTAATAGCCCTGAAGCCTTTACAAGCCTAGCCCATAGGATTACCCTGGCATCGTGCCACCCAACCTTAGTTCCTAGTGCCTCTGTCAAGTAGAGACACTGGAGTGATCCCCAGGGTGAATTTTCTATTTCCCATCCACTCATCAAGATTTGTCTTGAAGAGGGCCAGTGAGGTGCTCTGCTTGACATGTAGGGGAAGTCTATTCCATAGCATGGTCAGTCTCTGGGTTATGAACCTGTCCCTCCTGCATATTCTGTTGATTGTGGTACTGAGATTGAGGTCTCTGGAGTGTGTGGTGTGGATGGACTGGGATTTCTTTACATGTAGCATTTCTAACAGAGCTGGCTCAGACATGGCTTTGTAACTCAAGCAGAGATTGCCTCTAAGTAGGTGATATGAGACAGAGAATAGTTGGAGGGTTTTTTTTGAGTCTGTCCATATAGGACCAGTGTTTAAGGCCTAGGATCCTATTTTGTGATGTTCTTTTGCGGTGTCTCCAGTTGTTGCAGGTGTCTAGTGAGGTACATGCCAAATGGGGCATTGTACTCGATGATTGGCCTAATGAGGGAAGAGTAGAGGGAGACAATGACCTCTTTCTTCCTGGATGCAAAACCTTTAGTAATGAGATGTGCCACACAGAAGGACTTTCTGACCACAGTGGCAACGTGATGGCCAAAAGAGACAACTTATGTTCCCAGATCTCTTATAACACCTTCTGTGTTCAGTGGACTACCATCAATGTGGTAATTCAAGGGAACTGGGTTTTTCACAAGGGGATGACAACACATTTTTTGACATTGAGCTTAAGGCCATGGTTCTAACACCAGTCGTTGGTCTCGTTGAGGCCTTTCTATAGGATGTCAACATCACTTGGGGAGTTAATAATAGCTCCCAACTTGCAATCGTCTGTGAACTTTGTCAGACAGAGTCCCTTCATGTTGGCCTGGACTTCAGAGAATTAGATACCAAACAGGAGAGGTCCCAGGACCGAATCATGTGGGACTCCATTTGTGACTGGTTATCAGTCTGACTTGGACTCAGCTACTGTCACACTGTGGGTTCTATCTGTGAGCCAGTTTGCAACCCACCTAGTGATACAGGGGTTGATGCCAAGCTTAGTGAGTTTTTCTATGATTCCTGAGTGGGGAATGGTATCAAAGCCCTTGGACAGATCAAGGTAGGCTGTATGAACCACCTTGCCTTCAGCCACAGCTCTGGTGACTGACTCAAAGAAATCGACCAAGTTGAGCAAGCATGATAGACCCTTCACAAAACCAAGCTGTGTAGGATCCAGAGTTTAGAGATTCCCTTTATCCTTGTTTATTAGGTCCATGATGATGCATTCCATAGCTTTGGATATCAGACTCATCAAGCTAATCGGGCGATAATTCCCAGGGTCTGTAGTCATTCCTCCTTTGTGGAGAGGGATGACTGTAGCAGTGTGACATTTGGTACGGACAAAGCCTGAGGTGAGGCTGTGATTGAACAGGGCACACAGGTGAGGTGCCAGTTCACTCTGAAGTTCATGTAGAATACAGCCAGGGATATTGTCAGGTCCCATAGAAGCTGTATTTTTGGCCTTGGACAGTGCTGTGTTAACCTGTGCAGCAGTAAAACTGGGTGCCTGGCAATCTACTGGTATTGTGATTGGTCCTTGGGGGGGGGGGGTAAAGTTAGCACTGAATCTGTTGGCCAGTATATTGCAATATCTGTTGGCTCAGTATAGGAGGTACCATTGTGCAGTAGCTCAGAGCAAATCTGGGTATTGCACTGGAGATTCTTTACATAACTATAGAAGGTTTTGTGGTTGTCTTTAGTATCTGCTGCAATTCTGTTTTCATAGCTAGCTTTATTGGATTTGATGAGGGATCTCAACCTTTTTTAAGGCTGATAAGGGAGTTTTTCCAGTATTGGGACTTCACCTTATTCTGCATCAATTTCTTCCTTCTGTTGTAGAGTTTTTTTTATGGCAGGGGACCACCAGATTGGCTTCCTTTTTTTTGAGGAGAGTGTCTTGGTTCTATTGGGTATTGCAAGATCCATGCATTTGTGTACATGTTTGTACAGTGCATTGGTGTATGATTCAGCGGTCATGTAACTATTCTCCATTTACATGGGTGCCATGAAGTTATTCACCTCTGTTTTTAGGAGCCCAAAGTTAGCTTTGGAGAAGTTTTTCATGGTGGTTACCTTCTTTTGGGGGAGGGGGATATGAATTTCTAAGGTGATTAGTTTGTGGTCAGATCTAACCAGGGATGAGATAACTATTGGTGTAGAGCAACAGTCGTCCATGTTAGTAATGACCAGGTCAAGGATGTTGCTACTTCTAGTGGGGGTAAGAACGAGCTGGTCCAGGGCATTGGAATTAATGAATTCCAGAAAGTACTTTGCAAGTGTATTGGTACATGAGTAGTTTTCCCAGTTAATGGAGGGGTAGTTGAAGTCACCCAGCATGAGAGTGTTAGGTTGGAAACTAATATTCTCCAGGGTGCTTAGGAACATGGAGTGTAAATCTTGGGACATGGAGGCTACGACCAGAATTGCTGTCTTACCCATGTTAGCTGCACCTGAAGTATCTCAGATGCATTATGTTGGGCTACCAGTCAGGAGGTGTGCACATACTTTATGAATATTGAAACACCACCACCTTTGGAGCTTCGGTCCAAGTTCTGTGGCCGAAAGGTGTGGAATGAGTGATAGCCTGGTAGTGCAGGGGTGCTTTCTGCTGCCTTGAACCAGGTCTCTGTTACAGCACAAATGTCGATGTTCTCCATTTTAAGGAGTGCTTCAAGTGAGTGCATTTTGAGATTTAGATTTCTAGCATTGAGCAGCATGACTCTCAGATTGCATTTGTTTTTAGCTGTTATGGTGACAATTTGGTCTTTGGAACACCACCTAAAAAATGCACTGTAGGGGTGGCAAGAGCCTTGGACAGTATCCGGAAGCCCAGGGGTGACAGATGCAGGCCATCTCTGGCAAAGCATCAAGGTTTGTCAATCATGACATCCTAGGCAAACAGATAATGGATCCCCTTAGAATGACACCAGAAACTTAGCCAATTGTTGAAAGCAATCATTTCTGCTTGTACTGTGGCATAATTCTGGGTGATGGTAGGATGCTGCTCAGGGCTAGGGCCATACCCGCCTGGGTTACATAATCCGAATGCTCCTCCATGTCTCTTTTCATGTAGACCAGGGAGGTATGCCTCAGGTCATTCACACCCACTTGTACAATGACAGGGTCATATTTGTACTTGTAGTTGAAGGACCTGAGTGAGTGCTTTATGTGGTGGATCATGGCACCTGACAGGCAGCTGACTGTTATTTTCTCCTTATTCAACCTACTGAGTGGGATATCAGTGTGCCTCACTATCGAGTCACCTATGACAAGTGTGTTGGGCATGCTGTTTTGCCTTAGGAGGTTCGGTTGATTGGCACACTGTTTAGGAGAGTTATGTGTCTCATGATTAGTGTTGTGTTGTGGTGGTCGAGTGTGTTTCTGCCTTGGAGGTCTCTGCTGTTTGGGTAGATTTTTATTGAGAGCCTCCACAAAGGTGAGTGTGAGGTTTGTGGTTTTGTGTGAAGGCAGTGCTGGTGTGTGTTCTGGAGGGCTATGGGTTCCATGTGGTATGGTGCAAGTGTTGACCTTCTCCTCTTGACCAGCTGTTCTGGTCTTTGCTGGAGAGTGCATGTCTTCCATTTTGGATATATAAGTGCATCTCTCACAAGTCTGAGTGTTGGGAGGTAAGAGGAGAGGCTTTTCAGTGTACATGAGGCAGTTGCTACATTGCCTCAGGATGCCCACGTTCATCAGGTTAATAGGAGAAAGCACAGGGAACTGACCTTTAGACATGCCTAGAGGGGTGGGCATTAATAAGTACTGGAGCTGTTTCCTTTTAGAACGTTTAGTGCTGGTAGCACTTTTGTGTGCTACAATAATTGCTACAAGAAGTCTGGTAAAGTGCTAAACTAGTAAAAAACGAAAAAACACAAATCACTGATAAAACAAACACTAGAACCAGCTAAGAGTATCCAACAGTCCTTGCAGATAATGCAGAATACACAGGTCAGTGATAGCAAAAGAACCACCAGGTAAAACAGCTCCAGGACCAAGGTTTATTAAAGCGCTTTTTGTTTGCCAAGTAAGCAAACTTCTTCAGATTCTGAAGAAGTTTGCTTACTTGGCAAACGAAAAGCGCTTTAATAAACCTTGGTCCTGGAGCTGTTTTACCTGGTGGTTCTTTTGCTATCACTGACCTGTGTATCCTGCATTATCTGCAAAGTGCTAAACTAATAAGCTAGTAAAAGTGCAGGAGAGAACAGAACTAGCAGATCTAAGGGAAAAATTGAAGAGTAGACTTTGGCACCACAGAGAAGCTTACAAACAGTCCTGCATACAACAAATCTGTATCTGGACTAGATTAGTTATAGGAAAGGTGAGAAACAAGCACAGATGTGGGCTGTTAAACAGAAAGTTGAAAGAGATGGAAAAAACTGCCCAAATGACCAATAAGCTACAATTTCTGGGCCAGAAACCTCTCCTCTTGTGGTAGATAGGCTACCTAGTGCTTGCCACTCCCACTGATATGCTAGAAGGCTTCCCTCCAACACAGAAAGGGTTGGGAGGCTTAGAAGCTTACAAACAGCCCTGGATACAGCAAATCTGTACCTGGACTAGACTAGTTACAGGAAAGGTGATAAACAAGCGCAAACATGGGCTTTTAAACCAGAAAGTTGAAAGAGATGGAAAAACTGCCCAAACGGCCAATAAACTACAATTTCTGAGCCAGAAACCACTCCTCTTGTGGTAGATAGGCTACCTGGTTCTTACCACTCCCACTGATAAACTATAAGGCTTCCCTCCAACACAGAAAGGCTTGGGGGGGGGGGCTCAGAAGCTTAGAAACAGTCCTGGATACAGCAAATCTGTACCTGGAGTAGACTAGTTACAGGGAAGGTGGAAAACAAGTGCAAATGCAGGCTTTTAAAAGAGAAAGTGGAAAGAAATGGAAAAACTGCCCAAACTGCCAATAAACTACAATTTTTGGGCCAAAAACCAGTCCTCTTGTGGTAGATAGGCTTCCTAGTGCTTACCACTCCCACTGATAAGCTATAAAGCTTTTCTCCAAAACACAAAGGCATGGGGGAGCTCAGAAGCTTACCAACAGTCCTGGATACAGCAAATCTGTATCTGGACTAGACTAGTTACAGAAAAGGCAAGAAACAAGCTTAGAATTTTTTTTTCAGAAAGCAGCTAAAACAGCAACCAGATTCTCATGTCCTCAGGCAAAGTGCTAAAGGCTTATTCCCTCACCTAAAGGTCTGCCATCCCTTCAAAAGTAGTGACCTGACACCCACTCTCCCAACTTTGAAAATAAGTGCCTAACTCAGTAATATAATCACACACACTTTCATCTGCCTTGCTTCTATGCTCAAAAAACTTATTTCTATAAGCTTCAGGTGTTAACTTAAAATACTCTAATAAACAATTTTAACACTATTTTAATTTAAGCAATCAGTATCAGACAATTTAAAAACAGCAGTTACAATTTTACCATGAAGTAAGGGTGTCAGGAACCATACCCAGAGCCCTTGGCCAACATTATACTGTTTACAAACCCTTTTCATACATATGAATAAAGCTATCAAAATTATCACCCTCTGTAAATTGTGGAAGACATTTACTCACCTTTATTGCTTCTGGGTTTGGTTAGTCCCATTACCTCCATCACCCTGCGAAGAGTCAGCATCTCCTTTTCATGTTGCCTCTGCCTCTCATTTTCTTCATCCTCCAAACACCTCAGTCTCTCATTTTCTTTGGCCTCCAAACACCTCAGTTTCTCATTTTCTTTGGCCTCCAGGCATCTCAGTCTCTTTGCTGATTCTAGTTCAAACCATTTGGCCTCCAGTTCAAGTCTATTTAACTCCAGATGGATTTTTAAGTCTTCTGAGGCAAAGCTGGAATGTCCATTTTCTGAGAGTTGTACATCCACAAGGATAGTCTGGCTGTCTTCCTGGTGGATGGTCTGTGATGCACTTTGACTAAGGCTGCAATAATTTCTGCTATAGTCTGGTTTGCATGCACCAGTCCTTTGGCATGATACATCGCAGCCAACTGGTTCCTTGTCAGCTTGCCATACTCCTCCACTGTCATCCTTGCCTGCTCTCCCTGACAAACTAAGCTAACAAAAAAAAAATAATAATAAAACTATTGCAATATGAAACTCTGAATGTCTACTGTGTGGCTGCTTGAGAGTACAAACACCTTCTTTAGTGACCACTGTTTACAGGTTGCAGGACTTCAGTATCTACACCATTGAATCCCAACATGTGATGTGGTGATCCCACCACTGACAACTAATAAATATGTGATGATCCACCACTGGACCATTAATCAAGGAGCCTCAATCCTCACCACTGGGCAGCAGTAGGGGATGTACACTGGGAGGATGACAAGTTCACACACAGTATTTCCAGATGTAGCTCTCTGCATCAAGTTCAATTTCCCCTTAAGAGCACACCGAGACCACAGTCAGTCCGGGGCTGGTTTCTCCTTCTTTCTCCAGATCCACAGTAAGACTCCTCACTGGCACAGCTGTAGAGTTGAGATATCAACTCAGTGCCAAGCCAAGACCTCCAGCACCCTCTCTGTCCAACCAGTGCTTCGTGTCCCTGCCCAAGTAGCTGACAGACACACTCTTTGAGGTTTGAATTACTCACACACACACACACACACACACACACACACACACACACACACACACACACACACACACCCACGCACACCTGGGAAAGGCTGGCACAGGTTTACTAGCTATACCCCCTTTTGCCCAGATTATAAAGTAGTTAGCACTGCCACCAGCCAACTCCTTATGAGCTGCTTTAAGGCCCTTAACAAAGGGTGTCCAATTTTACTGTGTAATATTAATATTAACACAAATGGTAGTTTGACCAAGAGCAAGGTTATTAGGAGTTGCCCACACAGTTTCACCAAATAAATATACAAGTACTCTCAAAACTTAAATATCTCTACACAGATCAGCCACAATGAAATGTTTAAATATATTTAATAATTAATAATAAAAGAACAGGACAATATTAAATATATATTCCCAGTGACATCAGAGTTCAAAACCCCATAAAATATTTAAAACAACATCGCAGGACAATCTCAAATACATAAAGAAAAATATCTAAACTAAGCTTTACTATATTCCTGACTGTGCTTAAGAGAATTACTCTATCCTAGAAACTTGCTTATAGAGCAAGGCAGATGTAGTGAATGGTCCTTGTCAGGTCCAAGACAGAATACATAATGCCCTGTGACACTAAGATAGTTCCCAAATTAATATCTCAAATACTACTGCCGGGATAGCTTGCAGAATGACATCATTTCTTGTCATCTGACTCTATTCCAAGTGAACTCCCTAGTGCTGGAAGATTACAGTATTTAGCATCTACCTGTGAAAATATATAGACCTCAGATCTTTGGCTGATGCTAGAAGTCATAAAACAATTGCATTCCTTCACATTTCAAAACTAGTAATTATTTCACTCTGAAGACAATACAGAAAGCTCCCTAGTTTTTGACATTGGGTCTCCTTGCTGTATTGAAAATGAAAGATACCAAATTTTATGGTGTAGCCATAAAGTAATTTAATTTCAGTTATTTTTCTGAAGTTAACCTCCTTTATTCCAGTTTCCACTACTAAAATATATACATTTAAACAGTTACAATAGTGCATGTATATTTCAGTTCTCTTCCAGCAGGGCACACTGTGGTTACAGTTCAAACAGCACTTTATAAAATACCTTTGTAACACACATGCCTGTGCAACCCAGTTTGATATACACATGACATACAGTTCTAATACAGTTGTAACACAAGCATCTTATATAAATCATGTTGATATTCACAAATGACATATCATTTACAAAATTCCAGATAGCTGTGCTAGCAGTATCTCCTTTCATCACAATATATATGTGCAGTATCTTATTTATTAACTTGTATTAAATTATATGTGCAGTTTATACACTTAACTGCTGCATGCAGATATAATCACATTTTTCCAGTTGTGCATTCCTTTCTTTTCTTTTTAGAAACATCACTCCCACTAGGAATTCATGGATCCCATTTAAGTACTTAACTTGCTCTGTCATAGCTGCTGTGTCTCCTTCCTTCAGAACTATGCATACAGAACTGTTTATCATTTTTATATGTTTTCTGACAGTGATAATTCATGTTTTTCAACATCATCCTCTGAATTGTTCTGTCCTGATAAGAACCCAGAAATGCACAGAGTGCTCTAAATTGAATTGATTGATAACTAATAGCTCAATTAGTTTATTGATATTTTAAATTATTTATATATAAGTGAGCTGGACAACAATTGCCTTGTCAGTCATGTCCTAGTTAAGTAAATGAAATACATATAAATTATTACAAACAACAAAAACATTATAACATGCATTAGTTTACCAGACCCTTAGCTGGAGGTATGAATAATATACTTCCATCTGTTGTAGGACAGCAGATTTCTGAATATATTTAGCTGCTAAAGCATGTACAGTCCTAACTAATCATGTCTTATAATCTCAAATACAAATGTAATAAATCTTAGTTATGTAATAACACTGTTACAATAACTTTGTGCTTTTACAACCAGCAACATCTTAATTGTTCTAAAAAAGGAAAACAGTTCCATGAAATTATGAGCATTGCCTTGGACATGGGGCTTAGCATTGCTGCTGTATTTCTTCATCTTACCAAGTCCCTTGATAGTCTTCCACAGAACATAATCATTGGTGGGCTTATTGATCTTGACATCAATCCACTTGTGATCCATTTGACCTATTCCTGTCAATCAGAATAAAAGCAACACATTTGTCTTTTTGGGTATTCCTCTGAGTGGAGCCTAGTCTGTTCTGGTGTTCAGCAGAGATCTGTTCTTGGACCTGTTCTGTTTAATATTGTTTTTTTTTTTCCATTATTCCAACCTCATCCATTACTTGGATTGCAAAGCATGTAAATTATATTAAAATCAGGGCAGTACTCACCTGTGAGGAAGGCTACCTGTCACTGAACAAATATTTAATTTCCATCTTTCAGTGGGTTAAGGATAAGGTTCTACATTTGAACAACAGGGAATGTTAAGGTGATGAACTTTGGCCCAGCTCATATGATGATCACATTGGTCTGGGCAGTAATCAGCTACATGTGGTTGCATACCTCTCAAACTCTTGGACAAAGCCATGAATAATGAGGGGACAGAGGCCCAAAAATAGAGATGATTTTTAAATATTGCTCTTAAAAACTTAGAAAGCTGATAGAATAAAATGATTTATATTAGTATGAATTATGAGTATGAAGTCAGAAATTCTTTTAGTGAGGTATTTCTGTGGCCTTTCCAGTTGTTGCAGATGTCTTGAGAGGTACATACCAAATGGGGCATTGTATTCTATAATGGGTCTAATAAGAGATGAGTACAGTGGGACAATGACCTCCTTTTTTCTCAATGAAAAGCCCTTAGTGATGAGGTGTGCCACATAGAAGGATTTCCTGACTGTTGTGGTGATGTGGTTACTGAAGGTGAGACCACTGTCCACCTACATCTCTCATCACACTTTTGATGTTTAGTGTATTGCCACCTATGTGGTAATTCATGGGTATATGTTTTTTCCCAAAGGAGATAACTATACATTTCTTGGCATTGAGCTTGAGCCCATGGCTCTGGCACCAAGCATCTGTTTCTGTAAGGCCTTTTTGTAGAATATCCACATCATTTGGGGATTTAATAATGGCTCCCAGTTTGCAGTCATCTGCGAACTTTGTTAGCCAAAGTCCCTTAGTGTTGGCCTGTACTTCAGAGAAGTATATGCCAAACAAGAGAGGTCCCAGGACTGAACCCTGAGGTACTCCACTTGTCACTTGTCTGGAGCTGGATTTGGAGTCAGCTACTTTTACAGTGCGGGTTCTGTCAGTAAGCCAGTTGGCAACCCATCGAGTGACATAGGGATTAATGCCCAGCTTAGTAAGTTTATCTATGATTCCAGAGTGGGAGATGGTGTCAAAGACCTTGGTGAGGTTCAGATAGGCTGTGTGGACTGCCTTACCCTTGTCCACAGCTCTGGAGACTGATTCGAAGAAGTCAATCAGGTTCAGCAGACAAGATCGGCCCTTCACAAACCCAAACTGGGTGGGGTCCAGTGTTTTAAGGTTGCCAATGTCTTTGTTTATAAGTTCCATGGTAATATGTTCCATGTCCTTGCAGATCAGGCTCGTCAGACTGATGGGGCAGTAGTTCCCGGGATCCAAGGTGGAGCTCACCTTGTGGAGTGGGATAGCTGTAGCTGTGCGCCACTCATTGGCACGAAGCCTGAGGTGAGGGTATAGTTAAATATGACACATAGGTGAGGTGCCAGTTCATTTTGTAGTTCATGTAGTACACAGCCCAGGATGTCATCTGGTCCCATGGATGCTGTATTCTTAGCTTTGGAGAGTGCATTTTTTACCTGTGTGGCCGTTATTACCGGAACCTGGCAATCTTCCGGTATTGAGATGGGCCATTTAGGGGGTGAGGGAGGGGTGAAGTTGGCACTGAATCGATCTGCCAGGATATTGGCAATATCCTTGGGATCAGTATATTGAATGCCATTCTTTTGTAGCTCAGAGCAGATCTGAGCATTGCCATTTAGATTCTTGACATAGTTATAGAATGCCTTGTGGTTGTCTTTGGAATCTTTGGCAATTTTATTTTCGTAACTAGCTTTGGAGGATTTTATGAGGGATGCCCTCATATGCCCTCTGCTGACCATCTTAAAAAACTTCAGCTATACTCTGTCGCATATCGTCTACTCCGAGGCAATCTCTGCTTAAAATACAAGGCCATGTCAAACCCAGAGCTGTTGGACATGCTACACTTAAAGAAATCCCAATCCCTCAGAGCCACACGCTCCATGGATCTAAACTTTGTCATCACAATAAACAAAACATGCTGAAGGGAATAGGTTCCTGACACAGGGACTCCCCAGACTCTAGAATAGACTGCCCATACATGTCAAGCAGAGCACCTCTTTGGCCCTCTTCAAAAGGAACCTTGATGATTGGGTGGGAGAAAGGAAATTCACCCCAGGGATCACGTCAGTCACCCTGCTAGACAGGGGTCCAGGGAAGTAAATAGTGTGGGATGAAATGGCCAGGGAATTGTTATGGCTAGGCTTGTATAGGCCTTAGGTCCAATAGCCTAGTACCAACCTATGAACCTATGAAATGCAAATGCTTGTCATTATTTTCTGACTTCAGTGTTTAATGATTTGCCAATGATTTGCCAAAAACACAACATTCTATTAAAAAATGGACCAACATATGAGGCAAAAATATAGACATCCTGCAAATTCGTTGACTGTATAAGATGTATTATAGTTGTTAAGAATTTGTGATTTGGTAACAATGTACACTCCATTAGAAACATGGCTGATGGTCTCGTATACAAATTCATGAGCACTACCTCACCTAGTGTTCATGCAAGCCTGTACACCTCTTATATCAAATCAGTAAATGAGTACAGATTCTATTTTTTTGTTATTATAAAATAAATTTGTTATCCTTAGGATGCATCCAGAGAATATTCACTAAAATATTCCTGCACTAAGGGAATGTCTTACCATGACAGTCTAAGGTTTGTTTCCCTTTTTCCATCTCATACAGGCACATAAGGGGACATTGCTTTCAGTGCATTGAGCATTAAGAAATGATGAATTAAGATTATTATTGAAACCTGAGTGGTGCTGCGGTAGTGTTGTCGCCTCACAGTTAGACATTGCCCGTTCAATTCTTAGTTAGAGCATCTTCTGTGTGTCGACATGCATGAACGGGCGTTCCTTCGTTGAAGGTTGTGAGTTAGGCTCGGCAAGCCAGCACGTAAAACTCTACTGCCAATCATTAGTGGACCGGAGTTCCGCTGTGGCGACCCCTAACCGGGAACAGCCGAAAGACACAAACAAACATTGAAACCTGAACTAGATGACAGTGCAAGAGATGCATGTGCTACTAGTATCACTTACAAAATTCTTAGGTTCCATACTGTGAAGGACAGAATATTATGTCAGTTACATTTGCAACATTCTAATCAGTTTCAGAAATAGTGAATCGGTATTGATGTTTAATAATGTCCTTTATTCTTGGGAAGATTCTTGTGCCTATAGTATATTTATTTTGAAGTATGTGTTTTGACTTCACCTGTGAGGACCTGAAGATAGGTAGCTGTCAAACCTTGAAACAAAATGAGAAGATATTGAAATGTACTGGGAATTTAGTTCCAGGCCTTAGAGGGAATAAAGGTAAAGTATTTTGCTGCATACATTAGGGAGTGGTGTGATAGGGGCTGCTGTTGATGCAGAACTTAAAGATAAGAGCTTTTTTGTTTGTTTGTTTAAACTGTTGATGCAGAACCTGAAGATAAGAGCTTTTTGTTAAGTTATTTATTTGTTTCAAGGTACTGCAGAAGGAATTGCACAGGTTTAAATTTAGTAGTTAAAAAGCTTAGGATGACAGTTTCCATTTCTGCCTTACAAACAATAGAAAGCCAAGTACCTTCTACCACAATGTTGAAGTGAAATTGATTTCTGGCACCACATGATGAAACAACATAAGCTAGTTTGTGGCCAGGTCTGAAAAGGCATTTTCAAGTATTGCTAAAAGGATATGCTTTACCAATATTTTTTCACCTGCTAAATAGTTAGATACATTGTAGCATGCTGGCAGCAGGACCGGTGTTTTTTTCACAACCTTATCTTTATATGCATTGAGAAAGTTAGTGCAGGTTCAAGCCATACCATTAGGTATTTGAAGGCCTGTATGGATTTATCTGGATATGATTTTGTTCTTACTGGCATTTTTTATATGCCCAAAAAATATAAACCTAGTTTTACTTAAATTAACTTTTTGCAAATGAAGTTTGTAAAGTTCATTGCAATGAGAGTTTAATGATGTCATCTTCATGTAATAATGTATGCATGTTAACTGCGCAAAAGCTGGCGAAGCTAATGAACAGTGTAAGTAAAATGTAGGCCAAATGCTGATACTTTGTGAGCACTCCTCTCTACTAATTGACGTGTTATGAATTGTGTTTGTTGATAACTGTGCATAAATTATGCTTTCTAAATAGTTAGTTTAGCACTGAAGGACCAAAAGCAGTAGCCCATACAGGGCCATTTCATATATTAGCCTTTTGTGTCAGACTATGTCAAAAGATTTAGTAATGTCGGTGTGTATGCCAGTAAGTTCAGTCCCATCCATTGCTTTCAGGATGGAGTTTAACGGGAGAAGCCAGATAATAATGGAACTACACCTTTTCCTGAAGCCATGCAGGTTTTCAATGAATAAGCCTTTTGTTGAAAATGATGTTTAAGGTACATAACTACTGCTTTCTTAAGTAGCTTGATCAGTGAAATAAAAGCAGTGAGACTGGCCTGTAGGATGTGATGATATCTAGGACTTTTCATTTGTAATGGAATAACTGTGACCTATTTACAAAAGTCTGGGGATGTGAGTTTATCAAGACATTTTACTGTGCCTCTAATTACAAATTTGGAGGTCATCAGATTTTGCCTGATCACAAGTCAGTATATTAGTTAACCATCTGTTAATAGTTGAAACTCTGAATTTACAGAGCTGGAAATTGGTACTGAATACTGAACTCAATCCCTGCCTCTGCCACTAGAGGTTTTGACAAATCAAAAGTATGTACTTGCCAAACAATATATGTGATACATGTTGTATTTAAATGAAAAAAATGTTAAAATTGTTTGTTTTCTTTTCTGTTAATGTATGTTTGCCTATGTCTTACGTGATAATTTAATAAAGGTGTTAAAAAAAGAGTATGTACTGCCAGGTTACATTGGTGTAGCCAAGAATGTTGGAACTGTATGCTAAATTCCCCCAGTGTAGCTCCCCCGACAGAGATAATGCAGATTCTGTACAGCACATATTTTCAGTACTGAAAATAAACTCTAATTAAGTGACAGGTTTAAGCAAAAAATAAATAAAAGTAGCCAGCCCAAAATTATTAAAAATTAATTATTTAATTAAGCAAGCTGTTTAATAGTGTGTGTGTGTGTGTGTGTGTGTGTGTGCGTGTGTGTGTGTGTGTGTGTGTGTGTGTGTGTGTGTGTGTGTGTGTGTGTGTGTGTGTGTGTGTGTGTGTGTGTGTGTGTGTGTGTGTGTTCGCATGTGTCTTATACAGAAGAAAGGCCTGGCGATCTATTTCCATTCCTCACTTGTCTGGTAAACTCTGTAGATGAAGGTGGTTATTCATGAGTTTGCTATAGGAATCAGATGTGACTTGTAATAATGGAAGGATGGATAATGAAATAAAATCATTGTAAGTGTGCCAAACCTTTTTTATTTAATGTTTAGCACATCTTATTGCACAAAATACATTAATTATAACCAAAAACATATGTTATGGTATACATGACAGACGCCTAGCTAAACTGTTGTAATAATCTGCAAACATTCTGTCAGTGTGTATGGATCTGTTTCAATGGCATTGTTTTTTCTGCTATCCAACATTAGCACTTATCTGTATAGCGAGAAAGAGAGAGTATATTAATATTTTCCACTGGTCACGTTTCCTCTTGTACTGCCTCATATTCATCATGTGGTTTACTGATGGAATCACATCCCTGAGGAACTCTGACATGAACAGAGGTCTGAACACACAGACAGACCTTCAGAACTGAGCACCCTTCCCCATCAAATGGACTAGTGCCCCCTATACCTCAGACATCCTCATACACCTGGTATAAAGATGCTGTACACCTGGCCATGTTCAGTATTTTTTTGCCAGGTGTGTTGCATGCTTGTTCGGTGCACTGTTCAAAAGAAAGGTGCTTCTAAGTCTGTTGGGCCAACCTGTGACTCAAGAGCAGGCAGGTAAGTACTCCACTGGGGAACTTTTTTTCTTCTTATATAAAAGTGTATTTAATTAGATCTGCTAAACTAATCAGAGGAGAAACTACAAATGCCTGGGTGGCATCTTTCTTATATGGAGGTGCTGGGTATGCCATACATCTTCAGGAGAAGCAAGTATGCCTGTAAAGGGCATATGTCTTTTAAAGACAGACATGACCAGTGCATATACTGCTTAAGATTAGAGCTTGACATTAGCACCTACAATATCCATCAAGAGTTTAGGCTCAAACCTTTGGAATGAGACATGTGACTGGCAGGCATACTTGAACAAAATGAAGTATGAGGCCTTTGTGCCAAAGTCTGCTATTGTGTCCAGTGTTGATAAATTGGACATCCCCTCTGAACTAAAGAAGAACTGAAAGGAGAAGAAGGATGCCAGGAAATAAGAGTACTCCACAAGGGATCCTAGGTATGAGGATACCAGTAACACAAAGGCAAATGACCAGCTCTTGCACCTGTTGTCAAATATGGCTAAGACCTCTAGAGAAGTACCTTTGGAGGCCTCCATGTTTTTGGCTCCTTGCAAGTCATACCAGACTGAAAAGCCTGTGGATTTGACCAACGATGATAACAAGATATTCTCTTCCAGACATCCTCTTCCAAATATCCTTTAACTGTCGAGCAAGGAGAGAGTGGTTTACCCTTTTTCTTTGTTAAGGCGGATCTCCACATAATTAGAAAGTCACAGCTAAGGGACATCCTTCCTTCAGTTCCCAAGATTCCACTGGCCAGAGACAAACTAAAAACCCCCTCTGAATCTAGGATCTCTAACAAGCCCATGCTGTATTTGGTTGGTGTCTAGCTACTGACTCCCCAGTCCTTCATCTGGCCATCTTGTTTCAACTGAAAGTAACACCTGGACATTTGTTTTTTGGGCAGTCATACTAAATCAGCCTTGTGATAATAAACTAGATGCCATCCATTCAACTGACCAAACTCAGCTTACCACATAAGCACTGTGTCTTATTATTCAGTCATGTTTTATCCATGCAACCATCCTAGGGCTCATTCCAAGACTATCTGTTTTGTTCTCTTTACCTTTTCTGGCATCAGAGGAAATGTTTTTCTTAAATCAAAGCAGACAACTTCTTCTTCTTGCCTTTCTAATGTAATGCCTTAATTACATAGTCAAAGAACTTGGGGTCTTACACCATAAATTTCTTGATATTTTAAAATGACCCCCCCCTTTAGTGATGACTTTAAATACTTCTAAAATTGAAGTCAAAAAGAGAAGGTTAGTGGTCCTCAACCTTGGACTTGCTTCAACTCATGATAAGCAGACTCACATTTTCCTTCTTCAAGTCTGCAAGGACCTTATATCCATGATTTATTAAAAAAAATCTAATTAATGATATTACCAGATCTGTCAAATCTCTAAGAAATTTTAGGGGATGACATTTGGAAATAACCCATAAGAAATAGTTGAAATAGCTGAGCAGTTACATTTTAATGTTTTTAAAACTGCTTGGAGTTGCTGGTTTTAAAAGTTTGTAAAATGGACAAATATGTATTAACTGAATATATCTGAGCATATATATATATATATATATATGTATATATATATATATAGAGAGAGAGAGAAAGAGAGAGAGAGAGAGAGAGAGGAGAGAAATCATCCTTTGATGAAATGTGAACTTCTTAAATCAATTGAGTCATGCATAACTACACCTACCTTTATCTACCCAGGTGAAGTTAACTTAAGTTTCATACACACACTAAAGCCAAATATAGTTTATGGAATACCAGAATATAACCTTATATAATATATTTCTCATTGAAAAGCAGATTTATATTAACCCTAGCACTAATCACCAGTAATGAAAATGCCATATAATCAGTAATATCTTATATAACAGCAGTCAGTAGGACTGCAAAGCAAATGTAATTAGTGATAATGCTTCTATAGATAATGATTCCTTAAAACACCACTTTAAATTATAATGGATATTAAGTATGCACAGTGGCGGCTGGTGACTTCAAATCACAGGGGGGCTGCAGGAGACAGCTGAATGGGTGGGGTCAAGGGGAGGGGCTATGCACAAAACCACAAAAAACTAACTTTAATTAAATACGCTGCCCTGGGTGGCAAACCATCATTATGAAAGTCCAATCAAGACAAAAATAAGTGTAGAAGAATAAAAATATTTCAATGCATTGGCTGCATGACAGCTTACTTAATATCTAGATGGAAACAAAAGGTTGTGAGGCATGAAAAAATAAATTACTTTTTAAATACATTACTGGAATGCCAGTCAAAATCAAGTATAAGAAAAACCAGAAGCACTCAACTCAAACCACTTCTCCTTGCACTGCAGTCCTAATTATAATATATTCAGCTTTATTAAAGTACCAAGTAACATGCTGAAAGTAGAAATCTATGTGATGCCCCCACTTGTAAAAATGTTTCTTATCCAAAAAGACCTGCTGCCTGACAACTTGTTTCATGGGAAAACATGATAAAAGTAAAAATGAAAAGCAAACAAGAAACAAGCTCAAGATACATTGCTTAAAGGATTACTGTACAGGTTATGGACCACACATGATTGGCATTCTGTTTAGTTTACGGGTAAAGTCTGTAGAGATGACTGGAAGTCTCCAACAAGTGTAATGAGCTTTTTAAAATAATGGAATCCTGTCCTTTAATACCCAAGGCTTATACATTATCTAGTCAAGTATTCTCTGCATGGCAACAACAGAAAGGCTTTCAATGTTGGCAATTCTTTAACAGTATGCTTATTAAAGCTTATTTGCATCTTACAATCTCAGACAAGCTTACCTTATGGTCATTAAAGCATTGCTACTTAAAAACACAGAGCAACAGGCACTTTGAGTAATAAGCATAAATCAACAGTACAAAAATATGACAGAAACCAGACCATTCTGCAAAATCAAGGACAGATGAAAAGCCACTGTAGTACTTATGCAGTGTGTCCTCCCCATCCAAGGTAGATACAACTACTCCTTGCCTTGCTTGGACACATCCAGAGTCACTACATGGGGGAGTGGGGTGCAACAAGCATGTCACAATTTGAAATCTCTCTGGCTGACTGTGATGGCCCTGACACATTTGTCATACCTCTCAACCTCAAGAGCAAGAAATCTGGACAAAGCCATACACAGAAGTGGGACAAAGGCCCAACAATAAGGACAATTTTTAAATATTGCTCTAATAAACTTAGAAAGATAATAGAATAGGTCTTGCATTAGTATGAATTTTCTGAAGGGTATAAAATCTGAAACTCAAATGTCTGTCATTTTCTAACTTCAGTCTTTAGTGATGTCACTAATTTGCCAAAAACACAATTTTATGAAAAATGGACAAAAATGTGATGCAAAAATATAAAATAGACACACAATACAGCTGCTACCTGTCAAAGAAGGGACACTTTAATATTAGTACTGCTACCTTGAGCAGCTGACAAAATATAAAAGAATCTACATGCATTTCAAGTAATCTATAACTTTGATTATTACAGTTATTTCTTAATTGTAAACCCTCCATGTTTTCTTCCAAAATTGCTATTTTTGGAGGGATTATAAGGGGGAAGAGCAACATTTTGAGCCAAAAATTGGGGACAGTTGAGAGGTTGGCTATGCCTAATTCTATAAAGCAATTTATTTGCATGTACCTCTCAACCTGTTAATGCAGTAAATCTGAACAAGGCCAAATATATTGGGGGCACATATAAACAGTACTAAAAATTGCTCTTGTATAAATTGAGACAGTTGATAGAACAGCTCTTACTTTAACATGCATTTTCTGAAGGTTATGAAGTCTGAAACTTAGAGTGACTTCTGGCAAATCATTTAGGAATTAAAACTACAAATTTTATGAACAACAAACCAAAAATAAGAAGCAAAAATCTATTCATTCTTTGAAAATCTGGACAGTTGGGAGGTATAGTTCAGCTGGGCCTGTCTGAGTTTGCTGCCCTTCCCCTGACAAAATAATGGTTGAATGGAGCCTCTGCAGCCCTTCCAATGAACCATTATACTTGGCTATTCTACCCCATTTACCATAAACACTAATGTGCATACTGCTTTACTTCTATGATGAGTTGGACTTCATTTGAAAGTTTTATTTTGTATTTTACAGCACAAACACTAAGTCATCTGTTAAACAAAGCAATGCAGTCTCACAATGAAAACTTAGCATTAAAACTGCTCTGCCCTTGAAACTCACATTCATTGAAACAGCATTGAAACCCACATTCAAAGAAAATACATTTTGCCAGTGGCAGATAAAGATTAATTTTGGGCTGTTTTCGAATCATAGGCTCCTTGCATATGAAACATACATGTGCTCTGATACACCTTCCTCATTGTACTAAAATTATATTCCTTGTACAATACAGTACACTTGTTACAGGGTGTTTTAAATTTGTTTTGAACATTTTTTTCAGTAAGCAATGAAACAAACCATATGCACCCATAATGGCAAAACTGCCCAGTTGAGAACATTTATCATAAAAAACTCTACTCAGACTTCCACAGTCCACCATTATTAGTAAATATACACAATTCTACAGTCCACCATTATTAGTAAATATGCACAATTCCACAGTCCACCATTATCAGTAAATATGCACAATTCCACAGTCCACCATTATCAGTAAATATGCACAATTCTACAGTCCACCTTTATCAGTAAATATGCACAATTCTACAGTCCATTATCAGTAAATATGCACAATCTCTGAAGTCAGTCATCTAAATAATTCCACATTAAAGAAATCTGTAACTAATGAAGTGGTTGCTGCTAGCAATCACCTTTATATTTCATGGTTTCATCGAAAACTAAAGTGTCTGTTGCCCCTCAGGAATAAATTGCCTATATTACATTAAAAAATGATAAGCTAGTAATAATATTGCAAGAGGAAATGGATGGCAAACTGATAACGAACTCATAGTTAGTATCTTCACCAAGGAGAACATTCTCAGTACGGCAGCATCTACCCCTTGTGGGAGTAGAACCCACAACCTTCTGCATCAAAAGCAAGTACACAGCCTGTTGTGCTATAGTATTAACTTGGCAAACCACTAAACTTCTATTCCCCTGCAGCTCTCAGTTCCTTGTAAAATCTACTCAATACTCAACTGCATCTCAACCGCAGCTCAAGAAAACTGGAAAAAGCCAAAATGTATTGGGGGGGGGTCAAAAGCCCAAAAACAGGGACACATTAAACATTGCTTGTATAATCTTGGAAAGCTGCTAGAATAAAATGTTGTGTTGCCACCATATATTTTACTGCCAAGGTCCCTGAGCAAAAACAGTCAGAGTAACATACCACTCATACATCAGCTGCTTTGTAAAAGAGGAAGACTGAAACTTAAATGGCTATCATTTAGTGAATTCAGTTCTCACCATAGCTGTCAACCTCTTAGTACAAAACACCTGGACAAACCCAGTAATGAGGGAATACAGCCCTCAAACATATTCAGTGAATTCAGTTCTTGCCATAGCTGTCAACCTTAGCACAAAACCTGGAGAAGCCAATAATGGGGAATACAGTCCCAAAAATAGGGACAAATTTAAAATATTCATCTTATAAACTTCGAAAATTGCTAAAAAAAAAGGTTGTGCTACTATGTATTCTGAAGAACATGAAGTTGGAAATTCAAATGCTGGTCAATTTTACTGCGGACAGAACAAAAACAATTTTCAGCAGAGACGCAGGGATTAAAACTGCAGACACATCTTTGTAAAATGGCAGGGCACCAGAGCAAATCCACACAAACACAGGCAGGAGATGCACACTCCACACAGAAGCCACCCCAACCAAGAATCAAACCAGAAAACCTATAGCTGTGAGGCAACAATACTACCACCGCACCATCAATTATGCAAGGAATTAAACATTCAGAAACCTGAAGTCTGAAATTCAAATGCCTGTCAATTTTACTGCGGACAGAACAAAACAATTTTCAGCAGAGGCGAGGGATTAATACTGCAGACACGTCTTTGTAAAATGGCAGGGCACCAGAGCAAATCCACACAAATACAGGAGGAGATGCAGACAGAAGCCACCCCAACCAAGAATCAAACCAGAAAACCTATAGCTGTGAGGCAACAATACTATCACTGCACCATCAATTATGCAAGGAATTAAACATTCAGAAACCTGAAGTCTGAAATTCAAATGCCTGTCAATTTTACTGCGGACAGAACAAAAACAATTTTCAGCAGGGATTAAAACTGCAGACACGTCTTTGTAAAATGGCAGGGCACCAGAGCAAATCCACACAAATACAGGGAGGAGATGCAGACAGAAGCCACCCCAACCAAGAATCAAACCAGAAAACCTATAGCTGTGAGGCAACAATACTATCACTGCACCATCAATTATGCAAGGAATTAAACATTCAGAAACCTGAAGTCTGAAATTCAAATGCCTGTCAATTTTACTGCGGACAGAACAAAACAATTTTCAGCAGAGACGCAGGGATTAAAACTGCAGACACATCTTTGTAAAATGGCAGGGCACCAGAGCAAATCCACACAAACACAGGCAGGAGATGCACACTCCACACAGAAGCCACCCCAACCAAGAATCAAACCAGAAAACCTATAGCTGTGAGGCAACAATACTACCACCGCACCATCAATTATGCAAGGAAATAAACATTCAGAAACCTGAAGTCTAAAATTCAAATGCCTGTCAATTTTACTGCGGACAGAACAAAAACAATTTTCAGCAGAGACGCAGGGATTAAAACTGCAGACACGTCTTTGTAAAATGGCAGGGCACCAGAGCAAATCCACACAAATACAGGGAGGAGATGCAGACAGAAGCCACCCCAACCAAGAATCAAACCAGAAAACCTATAGCTGTGAGGCAACAATACTATCACTGCACCATCAATTATGCAAGTAATTAAACATTCAGAAACCTGAAGTCTGAAATTCAAATGCCTGTCAATTTTACTGCGGACAGAACAAAAACAATTTTCAGCAGAGACGAGGGATTAAAACTGCAGACACATCTTTGTAAAATGGCAGGGCACCAGAGCAAATCCACACAAACACAGGCAGGAGATGCAGACTCCACACAGAAGCCACCCCAACCAAGAATCAAACCAGAAAACCTATAGCTGTGAGGCAACAATACTACCACCGCACCATCAATTATGCAAGGAATTAAACATTCAGAAACCTGAAGTCTGAAATTCAAATGCCTGTCAATTTTACTGCGGACAGAACAAAACTAATTTTCAGCAGGGATTAAAACTGCAGACACGTCTTTGTAAAATGGCAGGGCACCAGAGCAAATCCACACAAACACATGGAGGAGATGCAGACTCCACACAGAAGCCACCCCAACCAAGAATCAAACCAGAAAACCTATAGCTGTGAGGCAACAATACTACCACTGCACCATCAAATATGCAAGGAATTAAACATTCAGAAACCCTTAAGTCTGAAATTCAAATGCCTGTCAATTTTATTTAACATTTTTTAATCAGGACAGTCTGACTTGGAACAAATAAACAATTTTCAGCAGAGGCCCAGGAAGAAATAACGCAGACATGTCTTTGTAACATGGGGGGACACAAAAGCAAACCCACACAAACACAGGGAGAAGATACAGACCCCACAAAGAAGGAACCCCAGCCAATAATCAAACCCAAGAACCTGCAGCTGTGAGGCAACAATGCTACTACTACACCATCAAATATCAAGCATTGCAGCATTTACAAACCACAGATATTATGAGGAACAGATCAGATCGAATATGAGGCAAAAATCTGAAATTTTTTTACAAATGGTGGTGGGTAGGGAACTCAAGTCTTTAACACCTGCATACAGGGTACAGGGTTCAAGCCTGAGGTATTCCCTACCACACCACCATAAGCACCTGGGGCATTTTCACACACACACACACACTCCAGTAAAGCATAAGCACCATACACACACTCCAGTAAAGCATAAGCACCATACACACACTCCAGTAAAGCATAAGCACCATACACACTCCAGTAAAGCATAAGCACCATACACACACTCCAGTAAAGCATAAGCACCATACACACTCCAGTAAAGCATAAGCACCATACACAAACTCCAGTAAAGCATAAGCACCATACACAAACTCCAGTAAAGCACACACACAAATAAACATTGTAAATTAAAGGTAAAAAGCACCATACACACACAAATAAACATTGTAAATTAAAAAGCACCTTACCTGAATATATCCAGCTAACGTACATCCTTCCCACGCAATACTGAAAGACCCGCGAGATCCTAATGCTCCTGCCCGACGAGATCCTAATGCTCCTTCCCGACGAGATCCCTAATGCTCCTTCCCGAGTCCTGCTGCTGCTCTTGCAGTCCGGACGCGACCCATAATCCTGGCGAGTCTGTGCACTTTAAAAGTGCACAGGCGTCTCCTTGTGTCCCCCTATGGGGACTGCCGGACTGCCTTGAGCATGCGCATAGACCGACAGTAGTCGGGACTACTGCGCATGCGCGAAGTCCGCGAATTTCAAAAAATAATTTTTTTTTTTTTAATTTTTATTTCTATTTTTTATTTTGAGGGGGCTGCAGTCCGGCAGCCCGATGCCATGAGCCGCCCCTGAGTATGCATATTTCCATAATACTGTTATTCACATTCAAAATATACAAATATAGAAGTCTGTACAGAACCTAATAAAAATACAAAAAAGTTTTTTTTAATAAAGAATGTTTTTATTCAGTTGCTCTAAAAAGTAAAAAACAAGGAAGAAGAGTGAACAATTTGCAAAACAAATACAGACAAGCTGATTTCAGAAAAGCATTTGAGGTTGGTTTTGTTGATTCTGTTGTTATGGTAGCAGAAGAAATAGGAGGAATCAACAAAACCAACCTCGAATGCTTTTCTGAAATGAGCTTGTCTGTCGTTTTTTTTTTTGCAATGTTTTCACTATTCTTCCTTATTTTTACTTTTTAGAGCAAGTCAATAAAAAGCATTCTTTTTAAAAAAGATATTTTTTTATATTTGTATTTTTCACTTTTTAGTCTTTAAGAATGCCAGTCTGCTTTTATGGGTTATTACTATGTGACATGACTTTAGTATTACAGGAGGGGAGTTGTAAGTCATTTATTTGCTGTTTTAAGTCAATACTGCAAATGTGTAGCATTAGAATCACATTACAGGAGGAAAACAGTTAAGCCATTCAAGAGTGAGAAAGTTCTGTTAACAGGGGACCTGTACTTTGCATAATTGTGAGTCAGTTAGTCTTGAATACCTAAAAATGTGACACTTACTTTATTTGTAAGCAAAAAAAAGAAGGATTTTTTTTTATTTAGTCACTAGAGAAAATACTGAAGGTGGAGTTTACAACCCAGCAATGTCCTGCCAGTCTATTTTCATTATGTTTAACAACAACTTTTATACAAAACACAAAAGCTGAAGCTGCTGTCTTATAATTGTATTGTAGCTTCTCTATTATAATATCCATGAATTTGTAAAAGCGAACTACATCAAAATGTCATTTACACCATACTTTTGTAATACAAGTGTGTTAAGCAGATTTCTTTTTGATACAGTGTTAAAAACACAGCCCAGTGCAGTTCAAATACCTTTGTAATACAGGTGTGCCATAAGCAGGTCTTGGCTGTTACCATCTGCCCTGACATCATGAGCTATTAACCGACTCCAGTGTTACCACTCCTATATCCACACTCTTGAGGTCCCCTACCAAGTTAGGGTCTCTAATCGCCAGTCCCATGACAGACGCCATAGTGTTGGGGAGTGTGTGTGTGTGTGTGTGTGTGTGTGTGTGTGTGTGTGTGTGTGTGTGTGTGAAAGTGTAATGTCTCGCTAATGACAGAGGGACAATATTTTACTTAAAGACTAAAATTTGTCCCTCTGATAATTATAATTCTTTTTATTGAAGCTGTTTTTTTCTGCTGTATTGTTAATGACAGAGGGACAATATTTTACTTAAAAACTAAAATATTGTCCCTCTGTCATTATAACAATGCTTTTTATTGAAACTAGCTTAGTCAGACAGAACCACAGAGGGACAGGAAGACAGAACCACAAAGCCAATTTCAATAAAAAGCATTCTAATAATAAAAATTCTGAAAACAAGCCAGTTACCTTCAAAAGTAAAACCAATTTCCAAAATCTTAAAAAATGTTCACTGTTTTCTCATAATACAGCTAAAGTAGCCTATTTATATAAAATAAAATATTATGTTAGTGATGAAAATAAACATAGAAAAAATTTCAATAAATTAAATGAGCACTGTCATGTTAAAACTGAAGAATTGAAGAAACTAAACATTCCACACTGAAAACTCTGTTTAAATTGGATGGCACAGTAGTGTAGCAGTTTGAGTTATTGCCTCACAGCAAGAGGTTCTCTGGTTAGACTCTTGGCTGTGGTGCCTTCTGTGCAGTGTCTGCATGTCTTCCCTGCATTAGTTTGGGTTTCCTCTGGGTGCTCCAGCTTCCTCCCACATTACAAAGACATGCCCCTGAAGCATTTATCCCTGGGCCTCCTCTGAAAATTGGCTCATTCCAAGTCGGACTTCCCCAATAAACAAATGTTAAATAAATGGTAGTCTGATTTTAGAGGGGGGGGGGGGCAGATGAACTAGAATCTAGAGAAGGAAATAACTGCATGCCAGCCTTAAGCTTGGTATTGCTGCAGCTATAAATTGTTAATCTGCTTTAAAACAAGCTAGAATAGTAGGAAGTGAATTATTTCATAAATGTTTATTTTGAAAGTGCTGTATGCCAGTTTGCAATTAAGTGTGGTGGGTTACATGGTTTTATTTGTGTTATATGATGTAATGAACTACTATTTAAATGGAATTTTCAGTATCAAATGTTTAGCTTGATGAAGTCTTCACTGTTAAGACAAAAGCACTTATTTATTTTGTTAAAAATGTTTATGCATTTAACTATGTGATTTTTTTTCCCATCATGGCCCTCCATGATTGCAGTAGTTTTGGTTTAACTTTGTTTTACACTACTCTGAGAGGTACAGCATGTCTTTTAGGTTTATATTGTAGACAAAAGCAAAGATTACTAGTAAATAACCCAGAATTATTTGTGGTCATAAGGAAAACAAGCTCTTTCAGATTCAAGACTTTATTCTGCTACAAAAGGTCCTTCCATTAATTATACCCTACCTTATAACCTTATAAACTACTTCAGCAGAACTGCACAATTTAATAGTTCCCATACTGAACTATCTCCAGTACTAACATTTCTCTTATGGCCAACAACGTTGTGGAGATAGGTGAAGGCTGCCAGCCTAGCCAGATAGAATTTTATAGATAATGATGTCATTTGTAAATATTAATGTAAGCCACAGGCTTGTTCTCTTAAATGTGAAAAGACTGCATTAGATATTGAACTGCAAAAATGTAACAACAGTGCACCTTGCTGTAAGAAAGATAAGTGAAGCATTTTATGACTGTCTTTAATGTCAAAATTCGGAGCCGATATGTCTGGATGAAGGAATTCTGCCTATTGTTTTAAGGCCAGAGTTAATGGCTAGAATTTGCATGTATAATTTCTTTTATTGCTCTGGTTCCTGACTAGCTGCAAATTCAAAGGGGCCATTAACCTCTGAGTTCTGTTATCCTGGGAACCAGAAAGAAATTATGTAATCTGAAATTAATCAATTTGTGTTATCAATTTAAGGAGAGAAAGAATGAGAGCATTAGAGCATTTGTCTTGAGAACATCCAACATCACCAGCACTGCCTGTATCTGTATGTAAGTAGGATCTTAGACTTTATTGTTTCTCTTAGAAATAACTAGGAATTAGGAAGATTAGGCTGTGTTTTTCTGTGATGTCAGAACTTTTCTACTGTGTTATTTTAAACATTTCTCTGTGATCTCTGAACTATTGACTAGCACTGTGTAGTAAGAAGTATTGTCTTGTGTTTTTATTATATATTTATTATTAAATATTTATAAACATTTTAACTGTGGCTGTTTTGTGTAGAGATAATTTAAGCTCTAGAGTACATTGCATATATATAGTGATACTGTACCAAGTCACTCCAAATAAGTCTTGACTGGTTTCACTTACCATTTGGATAATAATAATATTGCACAGTATAATTGGATACCCTTTCATAAGGGCCTTTAAGTAGCTGATAAATATTAGCTGGGGGTGGCAGTGATTTCTACTGTATAGTCTGGGTAAAAGGGGCACAGTTGGAGAGCCTGTGCCAGCCTTCCCCAGGAGTGTCTGTGTGGTTATATGTAACTCTTATATCAAAGTGTGTGTGTGTTTGTGTCAGCTACTTGGGCAGGTACATGAAGCACTGGTTGGACAGAGAGGGTGCTGAATGTTTTAGCTTGCCCACTAAGCTGAGATCTGGGCCCTATATCTGTGCCAGTGGGGAGTCTTATTGGGGACCTGGAGAGAAAGGGAGAAACCAGCCCCAGACTGTGATCTCTGTGTGCTCTTAAGGGAAATTGTACTTTACTGTGTGTGTGTATTTGTTATTCTTTCCCTATATGAACTCCCTCACTGGCGTTAGTGGTGAGGATTGAGGTTTCTTGATTGCTGGGCCAGTGCAAGGGCATCACATATTAATTGGTGGCAGTGGTGGGATCTCCAAACCACATATTAATAGGTTGGCAAATACTAATTGGCTTGTAGTGGTGTGGATAGAGTGAATTCCTGTAGCTTGTGTACAGGAATCACTGAAGGTGTTTTTGTACTCTCAATCAGCCATGCAGTGAATACTCAAGAGTTCAGATCACAATTGTCTTTTGTTAGCTTAGTTAGTCAGGGAGAGCAGGCAGTATTTCATCAGAGAAGTACAGAAAGCTGACAAGGAGCCAACTGGTTGAGATGTGCCAGGCCAGTGGACTGGTGCATGGAAACCTGACTAAGGCAGACCTGATTTCAGCCTTGGTCACAGCGGCATCAGAAAACAGCAACCAGGAGGAAGATCAAACTGCCAGTGGAGATGTACCATACTCCAAGAATGGACAGCTCAACCTTTCTGCTGAGGACTTAAAATTCCATCTGAAACTAAAGAGACTTGAGTTGGAGGCCAGCCATTTGGAAATAGAAGCAGTTGAGAGACGGAGACGTCTAGAGAGTGAGGACCAGGAGAAACTGTGATGTTTGCAGGCTGAGGAGAATGAGAAACTGCTATGCCTGGTAGCTGAGGAAAAGGAGAGGCAGAGACAGCATGAGAAGGAGATGCAGACTCTTCTTCAGAGTCATGGAGGTAATGGGGTAGGGAGTAACTGGAACCTAGAAGCACAAAAGGTCAGTACATTTCTTCTGCAGTTTAAAGAGGGGGATAATTTTGATAGTTTCATTCATATGTTTGAGAGGGTATGTAAACAGTTTGATGTTGACCAAAGGATCTGGGTGCGTTTCCTGACCCCCTTACTCCGTGGTAAAGCTGTAACTGTGTTGTATAAACTTGCTGATTGTGAATATTTTGATTATACTGTTGTTAAGAACTGCTTGTTAGAATGTTTTAAGCTAACACCTGTAACTTACAGGAAAAGGTTTTGTGAGCATAGATGCAAGGCAGATGAAAGTGTGTATGAATATGTTGCTGAACTGAGCACTTATTTTCATAGGTGGGTGAGTGAATGTCAGGTCACCAGCTTTGAAGGGCCAGCAAACTGTTTGGTGAGGGAACAAGCACTTAGTACTTTGCCTAAGGACATGAGGATCTGGTTAGCTGATAGACAATGTGCTACTTCAGAGGAGTTAAGGAAGAAGGGGGACCTATACCTAGCATGCAGGGCCTCCCTGCACAGTTAAGGAACCCCCAGTACTGCTCATGGATCTAAAGAAACCCATGGTGGGCAGCACAGACTGCCCCAACAGAATCTGCCAGTAGAAGGGGAAACCACTAGTCCAGGTACACATCCAGTACCTAGGGTTAAATGTTTTGAATGCAACCGGTGGGGCCATGTGGCATACAAATGTTCATGGAGGCAAGGTGGGGAACAAAAGTTGAGAGAGCCAGTAAGTGGGAAAAAACAAAATGCCAATAGTAGGTTGACTTGAGACAACAAGTGTACCAAACTACCTTCCTGCAGATGTCCTGATAATGAAGGATTTGGATGAGGCAGTAACATGTGCTTATGCAGTTACATGCAGCCAGGCTAAAAGACAAGTATGTGGGTCTGGTAGTCTTGGGGAGACCCAGATAGACTGCATACTTGCAGCCAGTACTGGTGAGGTGGTTATTTCATGGAGGGAGCTACTCTGTAGCAGTGAGACTAAATGTGAGTCACAGCTGCTTGTGGATGCTGATGTTCCCTTGGATAGAGTGACTGCAAAGGTAGAGGTTAGTAGTAGTACCCAGGCTGACAGTGAGGCAACACTGTCAAAAGATGCCAGACTTCTTGTGGAAGGGGAACTGGGAAGGGTTACAAAGAGAGAACTGAGACCAGCTCAGGTCTCAGACCATACATTGCAAGGATTGAGAGAGGTAGCTAGTGAGGGACCTGATTCTCAAGGGGAGGAGGAATCTGTATACTGGGGCAAAGGGTTATTGTATAGAGAGTGGACCCCTGAGGGAGGGCTAGAAGGTGAGAGGGTACAGCAGTTGGTACTGCCTAGACCCTACCATCTGGCACTTCTAGCCATAGCCCATGATACTCCCTTTCCAGGTCATATGGGCATAAAATGAACAAAGAGACGTATTATGCAGAATCTCTACTGGCCTAGGATTTTCAGAGATGTAACAGGGTGCTGCAGGACCGGTGAGCAGTGCCAAAAGGTAGGCAAGGGACAAGGTGAGAGCTCCTTTGATGCCTTTGCCTGTGATTGAGGAGCCATTTCAGAGGGTAGCTATGGATATTGTGTGGCCTCTGAGTACTCCAAGTTCCACAGGGGAAAAGTATATCCTAGTGGTAGTGGATTATGCTACACAATACCATGACACAGTGGCTCTGTCCTCCATTGAGGCAGAAAAGGTGGCAAATGTTTTGTTAGAGATTTGCAGCAGGGTAGGTTTCCCAAAAGAAATACTGACTGACAGAGGTGTCAATTTCATGTCAGACTTGCTGGCCTGTCTCTGGAAGTCCTGTGGGGTGAAGCACCTGAAGACCACCCCCTACCATCCCCAGACTAATGGTCTTGCTGAGAGGTTAAACTCTACAATCAAGTCCATGCTATGCACATTTGCAGACCAGTTTAAGAGGGAGTGGGACAAATATTTGCCCCATCTGTTGTTTGCTTACAGAGAGGTGCTCCAGGAATCAACAGGTTTTTCACCCTTTGAGTTGCTCTATGGGCATAGGGTGAGGGGACCTCTAGATTTAATTTGTGATAAGTGGGAAGGTGAGTGTGAACCTCACAAGGAGTCTGTGGTGGCATATGTCCTAAACCTCAGGACAAGGCTCAGGGAACTCATGGGTTTGGCCCAGGAGAACCTGGCAGAAGCCCAACAACAGAAAAAGATACGGTATGACAGGAATGCTCGAGCAAGAGAGTATGCTGTCAGGCAGCAGTTAATGGTTCTCATTTCTTTCAGACACAACAATCTGCAAGCAGCTTTGAAGGGACCCTACAAGGTGGTAAGAAAGGTAAGTGATGTTGACTACATGGTGAAACTGCTAGGCAGGAGGCAGGGACACAAATTGTACCATGGTAACATAATTAAACCTTACCATGATAGGGAGGCCCTTGTGCTGAGCATTTGCAGTGGATTGCAGGAGGAGTCTGAGGGAGATCTGGTGACTGATCTCCTCAGTGAGGCTCGGACTGACACCTCAGTGGAAGGGATAGCAATATCCCAGCAGCTATCTCCTACCCAGGTTCAAGAAATCTGAGCAGTGTTACAGGAGTTTGGGGACATGTTCACTGGGAAACCAGGGTGCACCCAACTGGTGCAGCACCAGGTGGATACAGGACCCCAAAGTCCTACTAGGCAGGCCCCTTATAGGATGCCTGAGAGAGTCAAACAGACTCTGAGGGAGGAGATACAGGAAATGTTGGAACTAGGGGTAATTCAAGAGTCCAACAGTCCCTGGGTCTCCCCAGTGGAGCTGGTGCTAAAGAAAGATGGTAGTACCAGGTTATGTGTGGACTACAGGAAATTAGTCACACAGAGTCAGATGCTTACCCCATGCCTAGGACAGATGAGACCCTAGAGCAGTTGGGTGGGGCTAAGTATCTTACAACCATTGATCTTACCAAGGGTTACTGGCAGGTGCCCTTGACTCCCAGTGCTAGAGAGAGGTCGGTCTTTTGACTCCTTTTGGCTTGTATGAGTTCACAAAGATGCCCTTTGGGATGAAAAATGCCCCAGCAACTTTCCAGAGGCTGATAGATCATATCCTAACAGGAGCAGGAAGGTTTGCCCTTGCTTACCTAGATGATATTGCCATCTACAGCCATTCCTTACAAGAGCACCTTCAATTCAAGGAGGTGCTGGGCAGACTACAGAGGGCAGGGCTGACCATTAAGCTGATCAAATGACAGGTGGGTATGGCAGAGGTCTCCTACCTGGGACATAGAGTGGGGAGTGATAAGATCAGGCCAGAACCTGGCAAAGACGAAGCCATTCAGGCATGTTCTGCACCTGTCACCAAAAAGCAGGTGAGAGCATTCTTATGGACAGCAGGGTACTACAGAAAGTTCATCCCCAGTTATAGTACCATAGCTGCTCCCCTCAGAGACCAGACAAGGAAGAACAAGCCAGATAAAGTGGTGTGGACCACAGCATGTGAGCAGACATTACAGGAGTTTAAGGAAGCTTTGTATTAGCCAGTCCAGATTACAGCAATGAATTTGTTGTGCAGGTGGATGCTTTGAACCATGGGGTGGGGGCTGTACTTAGCCAGATTTCTTCAGAGGGAGAAGAGCACCCAATGGTTTATCTCAGTCATAGGCTCCAACCCAGGGAGGAATGCTATGCAGCTGTAGAAAAGGAATGTCTAGACATAGTGTGGGCACTGCAGAAACTTCAGCCTCATCTGTATGGAAGAAAATTCACTGTAGTGACATGGTTAAACAGAGTCAGCCAGTAAAATGCCAAGCTGCTAAGATGGAGCCTAGGGTTGCAAGCATATGCTATGTCAGTGCAGCACCACAGTGGGATTAGTAATGCCAAGGCAGATGGGATCTTAAGACAGGGAATGGGGTAAGGTATACTCAGATAGACCTAACCCTCTGAAGCAATGTTTCTCAAGGGTCACTTAAAAAACTAGCTTGAGTTCTCCAAGGGGGAGATGTGTGACAATAGGTGAAGGCTGCCAGCCTAGTCAGATAGAATTTTGTAGATAATTCTGTAATTTGTAAATATTAATGTAAGCCACTGGCTTGTTCTCTTAAATGTGAAAAGACTGCATTGGATATTGAACTGCAAAAATGTAATAGTGCACCCTGCTGTAAGAAAGCTAAGTCAAGCATTTTATGACTGTCTTTGATGTCAAAATTTGGAGCCGATATGTTTGGATGAAGGAATTCTGCCTATTGTTTTGAGGCCAGAGTTAATGGCTAGAATTTGCAAGTATAATTTCTTTTATTGCTCTGATTTCTGACCAGCTGCAAGATCAAAGGGACCATTAATCTCTGAGTTCTGTTAGCCTGGGAACCAGAAAGAAATGATGTAATCTGAAATGAATCAGTGGTACTGTGTTATCAATTTAAAAAAAGAAAGAATGAGAGCATTAGAGCATTTGTCTTGACAACATCCAACATCACCAGCACTGCCTATATCTATATGTAAGTAGGATCTTAGACTTTAGTATTTCTCTTAGAAATAGCTAGGAATTAGGAAGATTAGACTGTGTTTTTCTGTGATGTCAGAACTTTTTATTTTATTTTGTTTTATTTATTTGCCATTTGTTAACCGGGTTGGTCTGGCTGGGCAGGTGCCCTTTTTCAGCTGAGACCCAAGGAGAAAATCTCCACAGTATACATTTTACAATTAGTTACATACGCCAAATGTCCACAGTATGCATTAAACAATCGGTTACTAACTTTATTTACAAGTATGATTTACAAAAGTTTACAAATCTGATAAGAGTATGCAAAAAGGAAGAAGAGTATAGATATTGAGCAAAAGATGTAAAGACAGAAGTCTTGGTTGTGTTAGCCTTTCTTGAGAAGGTATATTAACTGATTAATATAAAAACATAAGTTGTTGCCTATAGTTGAGTATAGCTGTTAGATGGAAGAATGAAAGAAAAGGGAGGAAGGAGAGGAGGGAAGGCCAGTCATTTTAGTAACATAGAGTCAAGACCAGAAAGAAGAGGTTGGGAAAATGAAGGGAAAGATGAGGGTGGGAGTTATAAAGGTACAGAGAAAGGAGGTGGAAAAGTTTACAGTTAGGTGAGTGAGGTATAGGGGATGGAAACAGGGGTATTATAGGCATGGATGGCAGGGGAGGGAAGCAAGGTAGAGAGAATTCAACTGGTGTCATAACAGGGACAGTACCAGGAGCTACTTAAGTAGTTCTTCAGGCTAAACTTGAAGTTGAGTATTTTGGAGATCTCTGATTTGGTGAGGGAGCTTGTTCCAGGATGAGGTGACTGTATGACTGTAAAGACTTTTACCTATGATTTTATTAGGTTTTGATACTTGGAGTAGATGTTGGTCTGAGCTACAAAGTTCACGGTTAGTGATGTAGGGAGAGACAATAGATGATAGAGAGGGGCAAGCTGAGGGTTATAGCAGGATGGAATGCAACATGTTAAGTTGAGGAGGAGGAGTTGGTTTTGTAGCTCTAGCCAGTTTAGTTTTTTCAGTGCAAGGCAGTGGTGAGAGTGGTAGGGGAGGTTTGTGGCAAACCTGCAGATTTTATTGTAAGTTAGTTCAAATTTATTTAAGAGGGTTTTATTGAGATTAGTGAAGATAGGGGCGGCATAAAGTAATGATGGAATGAGGTAGGCTTGGCTAGGGATACTTTGGAGTCTTTTGTAAGGAATGTTTTATTTCTATATATAGTCTGAGTTTCTGGTGGGTCTTTTTGATACAGGTGTGGATGTGGGTATCAAATTTACATTCATCATCTATGAGTACTCCTAGTAGTTTGGTGTTAGACTCAGCCATAATATTAGTATTATTTAGGGAGGAGATTCAGAAGGAAGATTTGGTGTGTTGGAGAGACTTGGGAAGGAATAGAAGAAGTTTAGTTCTGTTAGGATTAAGTAGGAGTTGGTTAGTAGTGAGCCATTTTTCAACAGAATGTTAAAGTGTCTTGAGTGATGGCATGTAGGTGGGTTAGACTGTCTGAAGTGGAGATAATTGTGGAGTCGTCAGCATATTGTATAAGTGTAGAGTGGGGCAGGATTAGATGAGGTCATTAGTAAAGCTGTTGAATAGTAGAGGGCCAAGGATGTAGCCTTGGGGGACTCCAGTTGCAACAGGAAGGAATGGAGAAGTGGCTGACACCCATTTGACAGATTGGGCTCTATTAGATAGGTATGAAGAGATCCAGTTAAGGGTGGAGGATGAGAGGTTAAAGGAGGAGAGCTTGGAGAGCAAGAGGTTATGTGAGACAGTATCAGAGGCCTTAGAGAGGTCAAAAAAGAGGGAAGATACAAGTTTATTGTTATCTAGAAAAGAGGAGATGCAGTTAGTGAAGGATAGTAGAGAAGTAGTGGTACTGTGGAGGGGACGGAAGCCATGTTGAGTAGGGGTTATAAGGTTATGTTCCATTATATGTGCCATGAGTTGTTTCTGAATACATTTTTCTAGGATTTTGGAGATGGGAGACAGGATAGCAATAGGTATGAAATTGGAGGGCACAGTGGAGTTGCCACCTTTGTGTAAAAGAATAATGTATTATTTTTTTCCATATTTTGGGGACCATGTTTTCCTGTATTGAGCGGTTAATAAGTATGGAGACAGGATAGGCTATAGAGGGAGCTGCTATTTTGAGGTAACTGGGGGGTAGATTATCTACTGAGGGGAGCAGGGTTTACGTTTGGAGAGTAGGGATCTAATAACAGATGTCAGAATAGGCTTGATAGAGAAGGAGGTGTGGTTGAGGGGAGGGGGGTGTTGTGTTTGGCGTTTGTGTTAGTTTTGATTAGTTTTTGTATGGAGTCTATGAAGACAGAATTGAGGGAAGTTGCAGTTTCTAGGGGGGAGCAGTTTGGAAAGGGGTTAGGGGGGAGGGATTACCTGGGTGCAGGAGTTTGTTGATAGTACTCCAGAATCTTTTGGGGTTGGAGTGAGGTTTTATCTGAGGGTTCATGTAAAAGTTTTTCTTGTCAAGGGTGATTTGTTTTTTTGTAGAATTATGAAGTGTTCTATAGTGTTGGAGGGTGGAGGGGGTTCTCAGTTTGTTCCAGGTTTTTCATGCGGACTCCCTTTTTTGCATGAGGGAAAGTGTGTCTTCAGTTAACCATGGTGTTTGTTTTAACACAAACTTTTCTAGTAGGAGCTAGGGAGTTAAGAGTATTAAGGAAGATGTTGTTAAAAGTCAGAACTGCATCTTCCAGGGGGAGTCACTGGAGTGAGGACCAGTTAATGGATGATAGTGCTTGATTAAAAGAATCCGGGCTAAATTTTGATAGGTTGCGGCAGTCTCTAAAGATGTGAGTTTTGAGAGATTGAGATAGGTGACGATTTATAGAGATTGGGTGACGGTCATTTAATGTGTCAGGGAGAATAGATGGGTTAAGATATCGGTCAAGGTGGGAGGTAAGTATCCAGTCAAGGGTGGTACTGTTATTAGATTTTTGATTGATACAATTTGGGGTGGTAATCATTTGGGTGAAGCCATATAGGTTAATGCTGGTTTTGGGGGAGTGGGTGCTGACAGAATTCCAGTCGATGCTGACATCTCCAATAATAATGGTTTCATAGGAGATGGCTTGGGGGATCCAGGCTAAAAAGAGTTCAAGTGTAGGGATATTGTTGCTGGGTGGTATATAGATAGTGGCTGTAGCTATCTTTTTGTGGTTATTTAGATTATAGTTGACTATGAGTATTTCTGCTGAGTGGAAGCTTGGGGGGGAGAAAGGAAGCGGGTGTAGGGAGATATTGCTTGAGTAGAGGGTAGCTACCCCTCCACCTTTTTTAGAAGGCCTGTCTTGGTGGAAGATACTGTAGCTGGGGGGGGTTCTATATTTGATTGTGTGTGGTTTTAGCCAGGTTTCAGAGATGCAGAGGATGTTGGGAAAGAAAAGCCAGGAGTGGAGATCAGGGAGTTTATTTACAGTACTATGAATATTGAAACCTAGAATTTTTGTGCTTAGTAGAAGGGGTAGGAGAGGTTGGGTGGGTATTTGGGTAAGGGTGGGGTTAGGTGAAGTAGAGGGATCAGAGCAGTGGGTTAGTGGACCAGGGTTTGGATGTACGTCTCCTGCAAGAAATACAGAAATGAAGGGGAAGAATTGAGCATTCTTCAAGGGGTGGAGTGGAAGAAATTTTGATTTGAGTTTGGGGGGGTAGTATGGTGTGGGGGATGGTTTGAGTCTGAAGAGGTGTATGTAGTGGTGGGAGACTAGAGAAGAAAATATGTGGAAGGAGTTTGGTGTAGAGTTATTAGAGTAACTGTAAAGTAGGGTGGGGCTAAAGGACTGAAGAGGGAGTGGTACAAGGTAGGATGTGGAAAAAGTCAGGATTGTAAGAAGTGGAGTTAAGAGGAGAAAGTGTAGAAGCATGTCTAAGAGTGTTGAAGCAGGAGGGTGGGTTCAGATAGGAGGATCTACTTGAGAAAGAGTAGGAGGGCAGAGTAGTAATTTTTTGACTGGGTGAGGGGTGGAGAGCAGTAAGAATGGCTCTAGGTAGATTGGGAGAGTGAATAGAAGTAAAGGAGATAGGCTGATTGTGGGGATGGTGATTTAATTAAGAGGAGTAAGTTAGGGTTTGGGCAAGTAGAGAGGAAATAGTAAGTGGAGAGAGCTTGGAGAAGGTGGGTGTGGAATTGTGACAAAAGTAAGAGAAGGGGGTTTGATTGCAAAGATGTGTGGTTGTAGTGGTGGGGCTATGGGGTGTGGCTATAGTGGGAAGAGAATAAATGTAATTGAAGTGGGGTGGGTGAGAATGGGGATAGGGTAGGGGAGCGAAGTGAGCCTGAGCATTAGTGAGGGAGAACAGAGCAGGGCTGCACCATCCAGGAAGAGTAGATACGAAGAAAACAATCTGTAAGTATGGTTAGGGTTAGAAGGCAGTAGTATAGAGAGACTAGATTGGGTGTCCATTTATTTGAGTAAACTACACTTTTCTTATAACTATGAAGGGAGGGCTATCAGGCCATTTCCCTGGGAGGTAGACTCGGGAGACTAGTGATGCAAAAAGTGTAACCATGGGAAGGGGGTCTACGTGTGGAAGTCTGTACAGCTTTAGGTAAGTTGAGTGAGAGAATGTAAACTACAAAGACAGCTTGTTGCAATTTGGGAAGCTGTGGCAGTGGGGAAAGGGAGTGTAAATGCAGATGGGGTACCAGAGGGAGTAGAAGAGCAATTTATTAGGAAGCAGGTAAATAGTACTTATAACTTGTGCATATGATGGCTTAGTAAGAGATAACTGAACAAGACAATTTAATGCAGTGACTTACGTGGCAAGCACACAGTTTATCGGAGGGCCAGGAGGCTTTTTTGGGACCAGAGAAAAGAGAAAGATTGAAAGAAGGGACCAAAGGGGAGGGGAGGGGTGGGTTTAGAAGGGAGAGGTAAGTAGAGAGGGAAGGAGAGGGGAAGGGGAAACAGGTGTTAGATAAAAGTTTAAAGGAGTTTAAAGGAGCAGATGAATAGGAAAAAGTATTAGAAGAAACAGTTTAAAGGGGTGGGGGAGAAAGCAAATGTTAGAATAGTTGAAAGGAAAGGGGATAATACAGTGATGAAGTTTTACAATGAAAAAAAGGTTGGGAAAAAAGAGTGCAGGTATACAAAGAATGAGAGATATATACAACAGGGGCAGAGCCAGGAGCAGAAGACCCCTATGCTTCAAAAAAAAAAAAAAACTATCAGTGGGGCTTGCACTTAAGTTAATCACTAAGAACAGTGTTTAGAGTGGAGAGACTAGGTGAGTAAAGTCAGATGTTGAAAATATATGAAGAGAATCCTTGTTATAGGAGAGAGAGAGGCAGCAACGTCTTAGACTTTAGCACACTTTCCTGAAGTGAGTTAAGTGCCAAAGTGATACAGAGACCAGGGAGAGAGATGCATACTCAGTGGGGGTGGAAAAAAGGTGGTGATAATGGAGGGTTAGTGAGCTGAGAAATACGTGTGCATGCCACAGCCTAGATTAATTTGCAAAAAAAATGCTTTTAACTCTAGGTGAGGAAGAAGTAATTGGGACACATACATAAAGCTTGTGATGTGTTTTTGTTGTGTTTTTATTGGTTTCCTCCTGTCCTTGGCTACAGAGCAATCCTTGTAGTGCTTTCATGCAAAGTACACAGAATGTCAGCCAGGTATATTCAAGGTGAGGGGGAGGATTGAGGTCACTTTTCCATGTAGTTGACTACTTTAAAATAAAAGAGATGTAATGAAAATAAGATAGTAAGCTTAGGGTGGTAAAAAAAATTCTGTAGAAGAGAGCAATTAATGGAAGGTTAGTGAATATTAGGGGCAAGCAGAAAGAGTGAAATAAAAGGCAGAGGACTGATAGTGACAGAGAAAAAAAGGAGTGAAAGTTGCAAGCTGGAAGGTGAGAAAGAGAAAAGGAAGAAGGCCTGGAGAGAGGAATCCTGGGTTAGCAGGGAGCAGTATAAAGGAAAGACAAGACTAGTGAGGCTTGAGGAGATAGAAAGCAAAGTAGCTAGTTTACAACACAGATATGGGGAAAGGGGCCTTTAAGTAGGTACTGGTGGGGGGGGGGACACAGGTAATAGAAGAATGATCAAGGGAAGCATACATTTACTCTAGCATTTGGAGTACGCATTTGGAGTACGCAAAAGTAAGAGAACAACAGCATAGTAAGGTTAAGGGAAGCTAGCATTTAGCGAAGCTGGAATAAGCAGAAGAAAAAGAGAATGCAGTTGCCAATACCCAAATACTACATGCAAAAAGTCTACAATATAAAAAGATTATACCTAATTGTACAGCATTAACAGTAAAGAAAAAAGCAGCAGTTATTAAAACACATATTTGAAGAAAGGGGCCTTAACTAGGCACTGGGAGGGGACAAAGCACACAGGTAAAAGCAGAATGGTCAAGGGAAGCAAGAGTTTATTCTAAAACTTGGAGTAGGCAAAAGGGAGAGCAAACATAGCAAGGTTAAGGGATTCTAGTGTTTAGTCAAGCTGGAATAAGTAGAAGGAAGGGAGAATGCAGTTGCCAGTACCCAAATACTACATACAGAATTCCTACAATATAAACAGCTTATGCTTTCCAATTGTACAGCAAAATAATAAACAAGCATGCAGCAGTTAGAACAGAAAATATGTCAGCATTTTCAGCAGTTAATACACAGTGCTAGGTTTCAGCATAAATCAAATGAAATCAAGCATTTAAAGATTAGTGACATACTAGCCAACAAACAAGTCAAATGGGTAACTTCACTGAGGGTCTACACACTGGCAGAGTAAGGTGCCTGGAAGTCCATTTCTTTTGAGTAAAAGACAAACACAAACAGGACAGTACAGGTAAGGCAAAAAGACTAAGAAGCCCAGTGTGTACTGTGTTATTTTAAAAATTTCTCTGTGACCTCTGAACTCTTGACTAGCACTGTGTAGTAAGAAGTAATGTCTTGTGTTTTTATTATTTATTATTAAATATTTTTAAACCTTTCAACTGTGGCTGTTTTGTGTAGAAATAATTTAAGCTCTAGAGTACATTGCAGATATATAGTGATACTGTACCAAGTCACTCCAAATAAGTCTTGACTGGTTGCACTTAACCATTTGGATAATAATATTGCACAGTATAATTGGATACCTTTTCATAAGGGCTTTTGAGTAGCTGATAAATATTAGCTGGGTGGTAGCAGTGATTTCTAACATATAGTCTGGGTAAAAGGGGCACAGCTGGAGAACCTGTGCCAGCCTTCCCCAGGAGTGTCTGTGTGGTTGCATATAACTGTTATCTTAAAGTGTGTGTCAGCTACTTGGGCAGGGACATGAAGCAATGGTTGGACAGAGAGGGTGCTGGAGGTTTTAGCTTTCCCACTAGGCTGAGATCTGGACCCTATAGCTGTGCCAGTGGGGAGTCTTATTGGGGACCTGGAGAAAAAGGGAGAAACTAGCCCCAGTCTGACTGTAATCTCTGTGTGCTCTTAAGGGAAATAGTACTTTACTGTGTGTGTATTTATTATCCTTTCCCTATAGGGACGCCCCTCACTGGTGTTAGTGGTGAGGATCGAGGCTCCTTGATTGCTGGGCCAGTGCATGGGCATCACAAATGTACAACATTTTATGTATTTATTTATGTATGTATGTATTTATGTATTTATTTGTTTTATTTTATTTGTTACACTAGACAAATCAAGGTCGGGATGAGTAACTGGAAATTCACCCCCGGAGTTCCACCTCTGTCCCACTGGGACAGGGGCAATAGGTGCTGATTGTAGTGTCTGCTTGAACTAGACACCCTTGGAAACATGTGTTGAACTTGACTAGGCTTGTAAGGGCCCTGGGGCCATTAGCCTAGTAACCTCTTATAATCCTATAATCCTATGAAAAAACACATAAATTCTTAATACATACACATTTTTTTGTAAAACTTAAAATGTGAAAGGACAGACAGTAAAAATATGGGGGCAATAATTCTGTGTTTCATGGTGTGATATATGAAGTGAGTGCTGAAGTGATGTGAATGGCAGCAAGCATTTTTCATAGGTCTTTAGTTGTGAAATGCAGAAGTTGTGGCTTTGAACTATAAAATGAATATGGATTTGAGATGTGGATTTAACAATATGGAACAAGAGACAGATAAACTCAGGATTTCATGTTTTGCAATTCTGGATAAGTATGTTGTAGGATGTTAATTTCTTTCCAAGCATATGTCTCAATTCATGTTCCAGAATTGTGTACTCTACTCATTTGCCCTGGAGTATATTTATGCTCAGCAATGCAAAATTGTCTGAATCCAGTTTCAGACATCCTTTCAAACCAATATTTTATAGGGCTTTAAGGACTTCAAACCATCAAAGAACTGCCCAAATTAGTTTTCATGGGACCTTGACATATGCTTTCTCCAAGTCTTGTTGGACTCGTTCTTCATCTCCAACTTCTTTATTTGCCACACTGCAAACACCTGGTCACTTCTACTTCATCTTGATCTGAATCCAAATTGCTGATTTCCCAGTGTATCTTCTGTTACCCTGTATTCATTTTTCAACCACCCTCTCCAGTTGGATCTTCTTCATTTATCATCACAGGATGTGCATGGGGAAATGTACAGCTTCTGTTGGCTTTTCTTCATTCAGAAGCTTATGGACTGGTGAGCAGGTTGTTGCTTGCATCCTGTTTGACAGTTATTTTCTTTCTCTTTCTGTCATTGCTTTGCAACCTGATATGCTTTCTTTTGTCATCTGCTGTGCCATTTTCCAGAAGTTAAAGACAGTTTCTAGGACAGCTTGTTCTTTCCCACTGCAGCTGCTGTCTTTGCCATCCAGTATTCCTTCTTAGCCTGGTCCATATTTTCCAGTTTCCACATCTTTCTGCACTACTTCTTTCCTTTTGATCACTTCTTGGACTTCTGCATTCCAGCACCACCTTTCATTATGCATCTAATTCCCATACTTAGCTTGACCACATAACTGTTATATCATCTTTATACATGCTGCTTTGAGACATTGCCATGCTTCTTCAGCTCAACCTATTTCTTCTGCTTGTTCTTCTTCCTGACATGTTACAACCTTGAGAATTGACTTTAATTCCCATGCTTTCACTCCAGTGAACTTTTTGATCTTCAGCGTAGTCTTTGTTGTCCTTAGAGCTTTCTCTGACCACTGCTTGCAGTTGATTGTGGCCTCCAGTGGTTTATCTGGGGGATGGCTGTTTCATTAGAGATTGCATTGCAATCTTTGATTTTAACTTATTGCCCTTTCCTTACTAGGAGAAAGTCTATCAGACTTGCATGCTGACCCCTCTTGTATGTAATCTTGTGACTGTGTCTCTTGCTGAACCATTTGTTGGCTAGCATTAAGCCATTGCCATTTTCCAGACAGAAGTCTAGAATGGCTTCTCCTTCATTATTTCTGTTGCCCCACCCATGCAGACTCAGGCAGTCCTCATATCATCTTCTGTCTGCCCTGATATGAGCATTAAGGTCACCCATTATTCAACACCAATTAATTTTGTTCTTCTTTATCTAGGAGGTCTTGTAACAGCTGCCTAAATGCTCTCTTTTGCTAACCACCACTGCCCTGCTGTGGTATTTAGGCCAAAACTAGGAAGGCTGCCCAATCTTTATGCTGTGTTTGATTGCAATACCTCAAGCAAAGAGTCCAACTGGTCAACCCTAGACTTGAAGGAAGCATATGACAAGAGCCCAAGAAAGCTCGTTGGGGAGGGCGGCCTACTTGGAAACAGTAATGGAATCAGTGCAGACTGTATACAAGAACTCAATGACACTAGCATGAACAGTGTTTGAACGTACAGGGGGGTTCCAAGTAGAAAAGAGTGGGCATCAGAGTTCATCTCCTAGCACATAGCTATTAATGCTGCTATAATGACTGACAGGTGGAAGGGTACAGATTAACAAAGTGCAGATGATGTGGCATTACAGTCAGACTCTGACTAGGAACTGATGTGGAATGTGAATGCAAAGCTGAAGACATATGAGATGAAACTGGCTACAGACAAGACAATGGGCATGAGAGTAAAGAGGGAAATCAAAAGAAACTGAAACTTGCAATAGCAGGGACGTAGTGGAATGGGTTAACAGCTTCAAGTATTATTCAGGTGTGGTTTAGTAGAACAGACGTCTGAAAGAGGAAGTCAAAACTAGAGTCATGTGTTCTGCAGCCAACTGGAGCAAAGTGACAGGAGTAATGCATGACAGAAGAATGCCAAAGAGACTGAAGACTAAAATGTACAAAACAGTGGTGGAGCCACAGTGCTCCTGTATGGCACAGAAGCTGGGGTAGTAAAGGCAGAGCTGCTGAAGGAAGTCTAAGTTGATGGAGATAAAGTGCCCAAGATGGATAGTAAGGCACACATCGTGAGACAGATGAAGACATGAAGATATCAGAGCAGAAGGCAAAAGAGGCCTAGTTACAAAGAAGGTGAAGGAAAACAGATTTTGATGGTTTAGTCACGTGCAGGAAAGCAGAAAATGATGTGGTAAAGAAGATTTGAAAGAAACAGGAATAAGGCAAGAGAAGACAAGGATGTCCAGCCAAGAGCTCAGTGGATTAAATGAGGGAAGACCTGTGACAGTTGGACATGACTATTATAAGAGTGGCTCTGAACTGAGAGATGTAGCAACAGTTACCGCGACACCTTAACACCATGTAGAAAATGTGGAAAAAAGATTTGATGATAATTTTGTATGGCTTCATCCCTGCAGTTTGCCATTCCCAGCCAGAACATAGTCTTACCATAAGCTTATATAGTACATTGGGTAAATATTAGTGAGAGAAGTTCAGCACATTTGAGTCTATAATCCAAAATAATATATATGCATTGTTTGATGTATCTGCTATATTGCATTCCTATGGATATGTGTAATGTGCACTTTTGTTAATGTATATCACAGTATTTACTCTGTACTGGTTGGCTAGCATGAGTCAAAAGGCTGCCATAAAGCCAAGTTATAATGGTAGTATTCTACAACATAAAGCCAAAGATATTGTACGTAACACTAGCCTTTAGATGTATTACATAGCTAAGCCATGCACGTTTCCCTATTTCAGCTCTGCATTTGCATCCAGTTTACACTCAGCAAATACAGAAATGACAAGCCAGTGTAACTATCATCTGAGACTTAGAAAAGAGCACAGCACTGTTTTAACTCAGTGTTTATATTGTGGGAAGAAATATCCAGGGGATTGTTATGGCTTATATAGGCCCTAGGGCCGATAGCCTAGTACCAAGCTATGAACCTAAATAATTGTATTCATTGAAACTCACAGTCAGCACTACTGTACATTGCACAACAAATTGCACATTGAACTGTGTTACTTTTATATGCAAAATTTCATACAACGTGATTTATGGACTTCTGAAATGCTAATAGCTGTACATAGAAAAGCGGATAATTCAGTAAAAACATTGTAGCACCTCGAGTCTTTCATTCTATATATAAGCCATACAGTTTTTAGAATGCAATATTAGAGTTATTAATGACCAATATAAAGTGTTGTTAGAGAACCTACTATGTAATAGTAACATCTCAGAAGAACTTTATAGATATTTTTAGGTATCTATTACTAAGTGTCTCTGTTTCTATGATATCCCATAAGTGCATAAAACTTGGAAAACTCACCCTTGAGGCCCGTTGGCTTGGGGACTGATTATATTACAGAACCTATTTCTAATTTTCTTAATCACATACTGAAGCTATTTATTAAGAAAATACTAGGTTTTAGTCTGGATTCAGGAAATGTCTCAAAAAGCTAAATGCACTAGCAGTAGAGGATGGTGGTCATTTTATTACAGAAGATAAAAAAACCTTATAGAGCAGTATTTGCCAAGAAAAGGTTCTGGACAGATTGAGATGAATATTATGTCATTTTTTTATCCTATTCAGAAACCTTTACAGACATGATAATGATGTTGGCAGAATTTGTACTAACAAACAACATGTTCATGGCATGCAAAGAATGTTATCTGCAGATAAGGGGTAATGCAATGGGTACCTCTATGTCACCGGTTTATACATGTATTTGGCATTTACCTGTTAAAGAGCCATGGCTTAAGTTATGTGATATTTTTGGATGTTTTATTGGTAATATATTATTAATTATTAATAAGGAACATCCAGAAGAATCTTAATACAAACTTTAAAGGAATGGTATGCACCACTGGATGTTAATATCAACAGTCACATGATTAACTTTCTACCGGTTATTTTATACAATATGGTTAGTATCCAGGACATATAGCTAGTAAAATTTATAAAAAAACAGTGGCTGTAAACAATTTACTACATTTTAAGAGCAGTCATCCTTACTTCACTAAAAGGAATAGCCCAAAGGAGTAGCTCATGAGAATAGTTAGAAACATTACAGACATGTCATCAGTGGAAACATAACTGGCCATTGGAAATTTTTCATTAAGTAAAGGGCAATATCCATATGGCTTGCTAACAAATGAAGAAAGGAATGTGAAGGATGCTCTAAGGGAAAGTGTAATTAAAAACTGCATTTTCTTGAGAAAGACAGTTATAACAACAGAGGTGCAAAGCAAGTATGTAAGAGGGAATGAAAATTCAAAAAGTGGTGCAGAGCTGTTGAGATGTGTTATGCAGTTTGGGCCACACTGTAGGAGTATGAAAGAAAGCAAGAAAGGAATAGTTTTACAGTCAAATAGTGATATTAGAAAGTTAATTTATTAAAAGCCACAGTTTTCGTACAGAAGGGCAAGCAGTCTAAAGGAATTGTTTGAACAAAAGAGTGGTAATAATAGGAAAAGAATGGGGTACATACAAATGCAGTGGCTGCACAATGCATGGAAATGTAGAGATTGGTAATGTTTTTATTCATCCTACTACATGGAAATTATTTTATTTTATTTATAATGATTTTACAATATGTGAGAAAGAGGAGCTGTTTAACTCATTCAAGCCTATAGCTCCTTTTTTATATACTTCCAGTTCGCATCCAGAGTTTCTTATGGCATCCAGAACTGTTTTGGGTTTGGCTTCTTTAAATAAGTGACTTACCAGCATATAATAGGCAGTATTAGAAAGGGCAAGGAGTTGTTAATAAAATTACACTAAGATTATTAGTATATGATGTCCTACAGTAGAGAAATTAATCACTGTTTGCCATTTATTATTCATCTTTTCATATTTATGCTCATATTTTAATAACGGTGAGCCCTACATGTTATTGAGAATTATGGTGTGATATGCCTTGGTAGGAGATAGGAAACTACATTGTCAATGTTCATGTATATCACACTGTATCTGAGATATTGCTAGTTATTTTTTAGTGATTTTGAAAATAAACAATATTTATATATGTACTTAACACATCAAAAAACAAGTGACTTGCAAACCGTTGCATGACATCAGATGAAACCTTGGATGTTGTTGAAGAAAATTAGCTTTGATATTTGCTCTAAGTTGCTCATCTTGAGAAACATTCAGTGCTATTTATATTGCAAATTATAGAATTAAGCATATGTATTCATATTTCTGTAAATATCTCAATAAGCACACACTGATAGAGTAATTTTCTTGTCATCATGTGAAATATTATGTCAGGTTAAGAAAAACTTTCTAACCATATATCTCAAGGTTGCACAATTTTTAATATATTATGATTTTTTTTGTGACTGTAGCAAAAAATATTATTTTTGGTTTGTATACATTATATTCTAGCATTTATGGAGAAGTATGTATACACCGATTATTATCACTGGAAGAAAAACTTCGTACTGATAACATTGCTATGCGTACTGTCTTAATAGCTTTTATTGTTTACAAAATATTATCATTTGTTTATCTTGGGATTTTTAAGTTTATTTTTCAGAAAATGCTCTGAAATGCAAAATGTTGAACACAAACAAATGGAGTAATGAACTGCTGACACTCAGATCTTTAATAACAATAAAATAATAAAATGGTAAATAAACATAGTAAAACTAATTTTTAATGGGACAAGTTTTATTTAAAACTCTACATAACAGTTCGATAGTAGACATAGGCATACCCCAAACCTTTTGCATAAGGTATTCCGTTAGGTAATAGGCAGTTACCAGCTGGTTGTAGAGGATGATGTCACACGAACACATAAAAATATAAACATAAAAATGTGTGTGTGTGTGTGTGTGTGTGTGTGTGTGTGTGTGTGTGTGTGTGTGTGTGTGTGTGTGTGTGTGTATATATATATTTCTTTCTTTCTTTCTTTCTTTATTTCTTTCTTTCGGCTTTTCCCGGTTAGGGGTCGCCACAGCGGAACTCCGGTCTGGCTTGCCGGGCCTAACGCACAACCTTCAACGAAGGATATATATATATATATATATATATATATATATATATATATATATATATATATATTTTATTTTATTTATTTATTTATTTTATTTTACATTTGTTAACCGGGCTAGTCCAACTGGATACAAGTCCATTTTCAGTGGAGGCCCGAGGAGAAAAGCTCCACTATCTACAAACATGATAAAAAAACTTTAGATACAAAATATATGTTGGTTTAAAGTTAAAAAAGTCGAAATACAAAACAAAGTAAAAGACAGTAATAAAGATTGAAAGAACTTGCAAAAAAAGGGGATAGAGAGACAAGGAAGTGGTTAAAGTACAGATATGTGAGAGAAAGGGAGAGAAGAATTAAATTTCCAAAGCAGTTGTCAGGAGTGTAGTAAGAGAAGAACAGGTATTTATTTAAGGTAGTCCTATAATGGGTTAAAAGGGGAAAAAGTAATTAAGTAAAGAATTAGATAAGGGAGTAAGTGAATGTATATGGGAGATGGATAGGAAGTCAAATAGGAGGTAGTTTAACTGGGAGTGATGCAAGAGCAAAGCCAGTGGTTAGAAAGGAAGAGTTTCAGTTTGGTCTTAAATTGTGTAGTGGAAGTCTGATCTGTAAGGTCTGTAGGAAGTTGGTTCCAGATTTTACCAACAGAGTTGGACAAAATAGAATCTCCTGCTGTATTCTTTGATAGAGATGTTTTAATCATAATTTTATTGGAAGAGCGAAGGGCTTTTAAGTTGTTGTATGGTTTTATAAGGGTGGAGAGCATGGGTATGTTTTCAGGGTAGTAAAGGGCTTTGTGGGCAATTGTAAGCTGATAGTACTGAATTAGATGGGGTAATTCCAGCCATCCTAGGTTGGAGAGGTTCAGACAGTGATGTGTTTTATATGGAGAAGCAGTGGCAAATCTAGCAATGTTGTTGTAGGTTGTTGTGAGCTTATTAATGTTATGCTTAGATAGATTAGTATAAATAGGGAAGCATACAGTAAGGTGGAGATAAGATGTGTTCTTGCTATGGTAGATCTAGCTTCCGTGGTTAGGAAAGATCTGATTCTATAGAGTGAGCCTAGCTTTCTATTAGTTGCTTTAATGCTGGAGTTGATGTGAAAATCAAATTTTAGTAGGTTGTCAATGGTAACACCCAATAGTTTGGTTGTTTGGTCAGGTGATATAAGGGTGCCATTGTTAGATGTAATTGTGAGATTAATAGAGGGAGACAGGTGTGTAGGTAAGAAAAGGAGAAGTTTAGTTTTCTTGGGGTTTAAGAGAAGACAGTGATTAGAGAACCATTGTTCAATAGTAGTAAATGTCTTTTGGGTAAGGTAATGAAGGTCGGCTTGGTTTGTGGCAGAGCAAATGATGGTGGTGTCGTCAGCATACTGAATGCAAGTAGTTAAGGGCGTGGCAAGATACAAATCATTGATAAAGACTGAAAATAAAAGAGGACCTAGGATGGAGCCTTGAGGGACCCCTAAAGTGGTGGGGAGGAGTTCAGAGAGATTGTTGTTCCATAGAACAGCTTGTCTCCTGTTTTGAAGATAGGAAGTGAACCAAGTAAGGGCAGGTTTATCAAGAGAAAGCAATTTTAATCGATGTAGAAGGAGTTGGTGATTCACCATATCAAAGGCTTTAGACAGGTCTACAAAGAATGCTGACGATAGAAGATTGTTATTACGGTTGTTATTAATGGAGTCAGTAAATGACAATAAGGCTGTAGTGGTACTATGGTAAGGACGAAAGCCGTGTTGACAGTTAGCTAGGAGATTGTTAGAAAGGAGGTGATTTAGTAACTGTTTATGGATGCATTTCTCCATTAATTTTGCAATTGGAGATAGCAGTGCTATAGGGCGGTAGTTAGAGTATTCAAATGAATCGCCACCTTTGAAGAGGGGGATGATGTGTGAGATTTTCCAGAGGGAAGGTATGGTACTTTCCGTTATGGTTCTATTTATTAGTATAGAGATTGGGTAGGCAATTGCTTTGGCACCTAGCTGGAGATATTCAGCTGGGAGATTGTCAGCTGAGGGGGTGGAAGCTTTAAGCTTAAGAAGTAAATTTAGAATATAGGAGGTAGGTATGGGTTTTAGCTGCATAAGTGGAGGGGTGATGTTTGGGCTACCTAATAAAGAGGGGTTGGGGGTTTGTTGGTTGGCTAGGTTAAGTATAGTAGATGTAAAGAAGTTATTAAAAGCATTAGCTGTTTGTAAGGGAGAGTCAGGGCAGGAACCAATAGGATTGGGAGTTACAGTTTTTCCAGGGGAAAGAAGAGTGTTAATAGATCTCCAAAATTTGTGGGGATTTTGGTGGGAGGATTGCTGTAGGTGGGTGTAATAGTTCTTTTTGTCTTTTATGATAGCTAGTTTTGTCATGTTTCTTTTTTGTTTGTAGTTAAGGTGATCAATGGGGTCTTTGGAGGTTCTCCACTGAGACCAGGCTTTATTCCTATTCAGGATGAGCTGTTTTGTATAGGTTGTAAGCCAACGAGCTGTATTATATTTCATTTATATATATATATATAAACATCTATATAATTTCTCCTTTATTGTTTGTTATCCCTTACATTGTGTACTGGTTACACCACTTATTTCCCTATTTAATTTTAGCATTCATGTCTATGATTTAAAATCTGGAAGTATGCATAATATAAAACTTATGGGATAAACAGAAGTTGAAAAGGAGGGCATTATTGAGGTTATTGATTGTATTGGTGTTTTTTATTGTATTTTTAGTGTATTTTACTTCGCACTAGTTATTTCATTAATCCCTTGTAACCTTCTCCTTGTTATTACCTATTAAGTAATTAGGAAACAGGGTGGGAAGAGAGTATTTATGTAGAACTTGACTTATCCATTGTCATCTGAAGAAGTCTAGTTACTAACTAGATGAAAAGCGCTTCATTTTACTCGTCAGTTTTACTACGTTTATTTACCATTTCATTATTTTATTATTAAAGTTCTGTCTGCAGTTCTCGACTCGGTTTGTTTTTGTTCAACAGTTGGTCGTGCCGTTTAGTTTCTGTAGAATGCAAAATGTGTTAGGCTGCCAGAGGTGTGGCATTCCACACTACATATGTGTTGATGAGTTAAAAAATATAAGATCAGCAATTTCTATATAGGCAAAGCAGAGCACAGTCTTAAGGTCAGAATAAATTAACATATTTTAGGTATACAGAAAAAAGCAGAAACAAATGCATGTTATAAACATCGAAAAAATGCAGATCATTATGTAGAATTTAAAGTTCAGGTTTTACAGGTGGTTAAACTTTCCATTAGAGGTAGATATTTAGGAAATGAATTGCCGTGTGCAAAATTAGAGTAGCAATTGCATCTTTATAGTACAAATGAGCAAGGGGCTCCTCTGCAGACTGTTGAGCTGAAATTCCTCAAGCTTCAGTAGCCTGAAGAAAGAAATGCAGAGGATTATAACCTCAGTCTTTCTTTTCCATAGGGAATAATGCTAGTACAATTTCTAACTGTGAACTGGCAATGATTTACTTTGGGAGATTTCTTCCTTTTCAAGTTGGTACAACTGTGGCATTGGTATATATAAGTTCAGAGGTACATGGGGCTTGCCCCCAAGAACAATTAAAAGTTATTTTTTTCACCCTTTGGTGTTTTATTATTTTATTTTTCAGCCTTTTCACACCTCATGGAACTTGGCATTTCATGGTAGAACTATAAACCAAGATTTAATTGTGCTGTATCTTTAAAACCTTAACTAAGAAAGAGAGATAACAGAAAAGTTTTAGTCTTAAGTTTTAACGTTGATGTGTAATGGAAAATGCTTATTTATATGAAAAAATGCTTACATGTAATTTTGATATAAAAAGATTTTGTTAATAGCAGATATCAAGACTGCAGTTAGGGTTGTATTTATGATTTAGTTGTGTGAATAAGATATTGTTCATATTGTTCTGTTATTGATTTTTGATGCCTGAATACATATTTGCATTGTTTAAAAACAAGAGCTAAATCCTGTTATTCACAGTGTAAAATGTTTATTTATGTTGTGACGATGTGAGGTATTGCCATCTGTGCCAGGGAGAATAGGGCAGTGCATGTGTAAGATATGCCAGCATAATTAGCTGGAATTTTGTAAATAATTTAGTGTCATTTGACTATCACACTGACTTGTACAGATGTTTAACTGTATCAATAGTGTTATTATAACTGATTAAATGTTTATGTTTAAACAAAGAATTCTGGAAGGGAAGAGTAGAGGTTTTAGAAATTGTTCTATAGCTTTCAGATATTGCCAACAGTTCTTAGCAAAGCTCTGAGTGTGTATTGTACCACAGTCAGGTGATCAAATGTGATATCATTCTATAACCAATGCTGAGAAGATGGAACTCACACAGTAGTTTGTTCTGTTTTGTTTGCAACCTGATATAAAAGATCTGTATCAGTTATCACAGTCAGTAGTTGAGTTCAGTTGAGTTAGTTCAGTTGTTCAGCTCAGTCTGTCAGAAGCTCATCACCTTGCCTTGTGGAAGGAAGCATCTCAGCATCTAATCTTGTCTTGCTGTATTAATTAAGTTAGCTAGGGAGCAGTTATTTTTCAGACAGTCAGGAAATACAGTGAGATTAGTTGAGTATTATTTTTCTGCATCTGTTTGAATCTGTCCTTCTTCTTCTTCTTACGGCTTTTTTCTGGTTAGGGGTCACCACAGTAGATCACCTGTCCGCTCATGATTGGCAGTGGAGTTTTACGGTGTCGAGTTGCCAGCCCGGCACCCAACCTTCCACAGAAGTTTTACACACACACACACACACACACACACACACACACACACACACACACACACACACACACTCACTCACTCACACCTAGGGCCAATTTAGAGTGTCCAATCCACATCCAGTATGTCTTTGAGATGTGGGAAGAAACTGGAGCACCTGGAAGAATCCCATGTGACCACAGGGATGACATGCAGACTCTGCACAGAAGGCACCCCGGCCAAGGATCGAACCAGGGAACCTCTTGCTGTGAGGTGACAACGCTAACCGCTGCTCCACCATGGCCGCCCATCTGTTTGAATTTGTCCAACTGTGTTATTTTTATTTCTCCTGTGATTGAAACTCTGGTGCTTATCGTACTTAAATATTTAGTATTCTCGTGTTTTTTACTTAATTTATTATTAAATATTTTTATACTTTTCATTGTATCTGGTATTTTAAAGAATACTTTTAACATCCTAAGAGCACTTGTGCTTATTTTAGTGATGCTTTGGCCACTCCAAAAAGCTTGGCTGCTTTGGTTACACTCTACCATTTATGTTAGTATTGATTTTACTCAGTATAATTGGATACTCTTGTAAGAGCCTGAGAGTGGTTGACTAGTGGCAGTGAAGTTCCCTTATAGTCTGGGCAGAAGAGGCACAGTTAGTAAATCTGTACCAGCCTTTTCCAGGAGCATGTGCATGTGAAAATCAAATACCCAGGTGTGGGTGTGTCAGTTACTTGGAACTGGAACACAGTGTTCCAAAGTGAGTATTGTTTGAGATCTGGAGAGACAGACAGTCCATTCCCAAGTTTAGAGCATGTTCCTTGTGTGCTCTTGGGGGAAACTGTGCTTGATGCAGAGAGCTGCATCTTAAAATACTGTGCAAATCCATTCCTGTTTTTAGTGACCATCTGTCACTGGTGTTAGTGGTACGGATTGAGGCTCCTTGATTACTGGGCCATTGTAAAGAGAGGCTGTCACATATGTATCAGTTTTATATAAAATGGGCTTACAAACAATACATATCGAGATTTTAGCAAAGGTTTTGATTCAACGTGCAATGATCCTGGGACTAAGTTTCTGTTTGAATTGATTGTTACTGCATTTGATTCTTAATGCCTGAAGAAGGTCTTGTATTCTGCCCAAAAGCAAATATTAGCAGCTTCTTTGAGGTAAATAATTTTTTAAGTTTATAAGGTCTACAATTTATTTGGTGATCATGCAGTTTCATGACACTGTACTTTTAATTTTCATTATGTGTATGGCTTTGCCTTCCTTGTGGGTGTTTTGTGAACTCAGTTAAAAATAATAGAAATACAGGTTTTGCATCAACATGCATTTTCTGAACAAAAAGTATGCAACTCTAATGAGTGAAATTATTGACTGTAATCCTCATTAATTTACTGGAAAATTACAAATGTTATGATGGATAGGGTAAAAATATGAAGCAAAACCAGGGAGGTTATGCAACATCAGAGATAATTCAAATCTATTTATGAAAATCACTATCAAGGTATTTTGAAAAAGTAACACCTAAATGAGAACACCTAAGAATCTGAATATACAAAGTTAAATACAGCTGGCTGTAACAAGTAAGCAAACAAAATTAACCCTGATAATAACAAATGGCTTAACAAGTTGGGTCCAAAGCACACAAACACATATTCAGCAGCATTAAGAAATTCAAAAAAATGTTTTGTGAAATTTGTAGCATTTGTACTACATAAAAATCATAGATAAACTTACTAAGCTGGGCATAAATCCCTACGTCACTTGATGGGTTGCCATCTGGCTTACTGACAGAACCCAGACTGTAAAAGTAGCCGACTCCAAATCCAGCTCCAGGCAAGTGACAAGTGGAGTACCTCAGGGTTCAGTCCTGGGACCACTCTTGTTTGGCATCTACTTCTCTGACGTACAGGCCAACACTAAGGGACTCTGGCTAACAAAGTTTGCAGATGACTGCAAACTGGGAACCATTATTGAATCCCCAAATGATGTGGATATTCTACAAAATGGCCTTACAGAATCAGATGTCTGGTGCCAGAGCCATGGGCTCAAGCTTAATGCCAAGAAATGTATAGTTATCCCCTTTGGAAAAAAACATGTAACCATGAATTACCACATAGGTGGCAGGACGATAAACATCGAAAGTGTGATGAGAGACTTAGGGACACAGGTGGACAGTGGTCTCACTTTCGATAACCACATCACCACAACAGACAGGAAATCCTTCTATATGGCACACCTCATCACTAAGGACTTTTCATCCAGAAAAAAGGAAGTCATTGTCCCACTGTACTCATTCCTCATTAGACCCATTATAGAGTATAATGCCCTGTTTGGTATGTACCTCACAAGACATCTGCAACAGCTGGAAAGGCCACAGAAATACCTCACTAAAAGAATCACAGGCCTAAAGCAGATGCCATATGCTGACCGTCTAAAAAAAACTCCAGCTATACTCTGTGGCATATTGTCTACTCAGAGGCGATCTCTGCTTAACATACAAGGCCATGTCAAACCCTGAGCTGTTGGACATGCACCACTTAAAGAAATCCCAATCTCTCAGAGCCACATGCTCCAGGGATCTAAACCTTGTCATCACATGCTAAAGGGATAGGTTCCTGACCCAGAGACTCCCCATTCTCTGGAATAGACTGCCTATACATGCCAAGCAGAGCGCCTCATTGGCCCTCTTCAGAAGGAACCTTGATGATTGGATGGGAGATATGAAATTCACCCCGGGGATCATGTCAGTCTCCCTGCTAGACAGGGGTCCAGAGAAGTAAACATTGTGGGAAGAAATATCCAGGGAATTGTTGTGGCTAGGCTTGCATAGGCCCTAGGGCCGATAGCCTAGTACCAACCTATGAACCTATGAAAACAACTACTGATTGTGCTTAAAAACAACCTAACAACAGACAAAATGCTAATCAAACAAGATGGTCCAACAGCTCATAAAAGTAATCAGTGAGCAAAATAAGCAAAATAAATATAATGCTTCCAAACCAGACCTCCTGATTTGTAAATGATGGGTTATATTGTTATAGTGTGTTAAGAAAACAGTTCCTTCACCAAAAAAATGTAACCTAAATTATTACAAATACAATGGAGTGGGATGGGAAACTAAATGGGCTAAAAACTGTAACACCAAGTCAGAAAAAATGCATTTCAACAAAGACCTTGGTCACAGTTTCTGAAGCAGCCAGAAACAACAATAAACAATAGCCACAATACAAAGCATGAACAGGGTGAAGTCCATTCTGCTTGAAACACAGTCATCAAAATTTAAGTATTAAAAAAAACAAGTATTTGGAAAGATCACAAGCAACCCAGGTAATGTCCTATAAGACTACAAACTGGAGCACAATTCCACCCAGATAAATTAAAAACCGAGGTATATACATTGATAAAGCAGCCACACCTCAGCTTGGTCTCCTAGTAAAACTGTGCAACATGCTTGTGCCACACCCCATCATCACATGATAACCAAATAAAGTGCACAAAACCAAACCTCAGGAGAGTCACACATTTCATTTTCTAAATCTGGGTAAGCAATGATTATGCACTGTGATATTTTAAACAACTAAAACAACTCCATATGTGAGACGTATCCCCGCCTCCCAAGGACACATACATACACAAACGCAAAGGTTTACAGCTCAAGTAATACCCTTACAGCACTACTTGCTGCATTAGTACAGTGTGGCTACCAGTAGTACAAGGGCTACCATGTTGAACTTTATTCATCACCACTCCTAGACTCTGGCGGCTTTTAATTTTAAAGCTGTGCTTTGAGAAGCCCTCACAATGTTTTCTTAGAACCCAGCTCTTGGCAGGCAATATGTTAGCATACAACTGCTAACCAGTAAACAGTAGCAGAGTCAAAAAACAGCTACTGTATCTTTCAGTAGTACTTTACAGTGAAATGTTCCAGTGCATCTTATCAGATGAAACGTAAAAACACAGAAGCTGTATTAAATAGCAGTTTCTCATATTTAAAATCTGACAAAAGTTTGAACTATGACAACATCTGATAGGACATTTCAGTTGTATTTTCAGTGAAGAGCTGAGGTGATTACATAGGTCTGTTAAAGGAAGAGATGCTTGCAGTCAGAGTTGGAGACACATAGTTCTTTATAAACAATATCTGCACACAAAATAAGTACAGCATATTGCAATCAGTGAGTTGCTAATAAGCACATGATATGTAGGAATTAGTAATGCATTTACACATTGTGTGTATTACTAACATTCTTACATATTAACGTAGCCCTGGTAGACACACTCTCTGTCATTGCTTTCTTTGGTGCTGCATGGTACTGCTATTTCCCTTTATGCTGAACTTTGACAAAACAAACAGCTTTCTTAGGATTTAAAACATCCAATAAGCCCATGCTACAAGTCTTATATTTACTTATTATCTGTCTTTGTCATACCTTGTGTACTCTAGGGCAATAAGGTGAACACTGTAGCTCTACTAAGTACCCTACCTTTAACAAACAACAAACAAACAAGCAAATAAATTAATAAAGCATTTCAATTTGTCAAACAGCTTGTAGGCTATTCAGAGGTGTGCTGTTATGCATCGTACCTATATCAGGCTTGATCTCCAAGACACAGTGCTAATCTACTGCATGCCCCATGCTGCAGTGCTCCTCCAAGAACCATGGTGTGCTATTTATATATAATGCATAGTATGCTGCCCTTGTGTATGACCTAGCAATAGTGTTAAAGTGGCCCAAAACACCTTTAATGCTATACAGTTATAAGCCATGCAGTGTTGCCATGCTGTGGATCCCACATGTCCAACTAGATGCTTTCTCAAATGACATCCTTATGTGCAGCAGTCATTGGGCTAATTAAATTAAATGCATACAGTGCAGCTTAGCTGTGCACCTTTAACATCCATACCTGGTGCGCACCAAGACCTGACTGATACAAAGTCAAAAAATAGACAGCTACCTGTTTCTGAGCTAGTCATCTACTAGCTAATTGTAAGGCCTGCTGCTGCCTGCAATATCCCTTTAATGCAGTATGGATGTAATTTTTGTTTCAGCCCTTATTTAAATGAAACAAGGTTTAAAGCGTATGTACATTAAGGTCATTGTCCTATTTAGAACTGACAAGAAGACATTTCAAGGTCTGATTTTTGTTGACATTTCTCCCATACTGTTTCCCCTTTAGTGCCATGTTTCATGAAATCAAAATTACTAAAGTTACTCCACCTCACCAATCAATACATTGTTAAACTGTGCTTGTTGTCAGGAAAAACCAATAAGTTAATTAAATTCTGCCTGTCATTAGGAGCATAGCAAGGGTCAGATAAACATATGAGGAAGATTTTCCAATATTATTCATGACACTTCTAACTCTTGTATGAAACAGACAGAAAAGTAACAGCTGTGTTGCATCACTAAAAAGCAAAATATGTTTATGTTATCATACTGACACACATTACATACAAAAGCTTGATTTAATATTCCAAATAAGCACATTAACTTCTAGATTTAACCTTCCAATCAAGTGCATGAACTCTGTTTAGAAAGCAAAATGGCAGGTATTCTACCAAAGTGGTGCATGTTTTTCTTGTGTTTGTATTTAGCACTTGTCATGAGTTCAGTAGAACACTTCCTATGAATGAACCAATAAAGCCACACGTCTTATCCCATTTCTTTATCAGATCATCAGAGCAAACTGGCAGGTTACCAGAAGGCTATGTAGGTCAGTGGAATGCTGTACTTCCCAATGATGTTTGGCAGGCATGTCCTCTTGGATTAATGCAACTGTTTTGTTGAAGCACTGAAATAGAATACAGTTGCTCATAATCAACAGACTGATGAATGAACTGCACTGTCTAAATATAAAGACATGCAAAACATGTACCTTACCAGCGCTTGAGACAGAAGATCTGAAAACTTCTTGGATCTATCTTGAAAGAATGTCATGTCCCTTACACAGTAGTGAACTGCCAAAACAATGCTCTGTATAGTTCTGTTTAATTCTTTTCATTCAGAGAACAAACTGCTAGAGATATTATGAGAAGTTCTTGCAAGAGCTTACTTCACAGAAAAGATTATATGTCCTTATACTTTGAGAAAAAATAGGCTATGGAAATAACAGGCAATCATAACAGTTTAAATGCATTCCCCCTCGGCAGGAAGTTAACTTTTAGGAGTTTTATTGCTTTGGAAGACACTTCCATGCACATTTAACAGCATTTTATAATTTGTAGTTGGGTGTGGTGCTGCGGTAGCATTGTCGCCTCACAGTAAGACGCTGTCCAGTTCAATTCTCAGCTAGAGTGTCTTTTGCGTGGAGACATGCGTGAATGGGCGTACCTTCGTTGAAGGTTGCGCATCAGGCCTGGCAAGCCGGTATGTAAAAATCAACTGCCGATCATTAGCGGGCCGGAGTTCCGCTGTGGCGACCCCTAACTGGGAAAAGCCGAAAGACACAAACAAACTTGGGTAACTGCACTGGTTTGGTACAGGTCCTTTCTCTGAAGGGAGAAATATCCCCAGGTCTCTGCAAACCCCTGCACCCCCCACCTCACCACCACTCTATCACTGTGTGAACCTTAGTGAGCAGGAAGACGTCAGAAGAAAAGGTATTTGCTTCAGGCAACATCAGGGGAGGTACAAAAGATGAGACAGTGGTTGGTTACTATAAACAATGGGAAAAATAACTCTGATAAAAACTTTGCTATTTTTTTTTTTTTTTGAGAATGATGGCAAAATAAATCTGAAAATGTGATTTTTTATTTTTATTGATTTATGTATTTATTTTTGATCAACTGGTACAGGAAATTCTAGCTGGAATGTTGCTTTTATGGAACACTGTAGGCAAAAAAAAAAAAGAATGGGAAAATAAACCCATATTCCTCAGCAGCAGGGATACCTGCCGAGACAAATATCAGCGCAGGAAGAAAATGAAGCATATGCTGATTAGAGCCTGCAGTAAGATGTGACTGAAACTAAATAACTGACATTTTGTAGTGAAAGGAGGAGTGAGATGTAGATAAATATGGTGGTTTAGCCTGAAAAAAACAGAGACTAACAGCTATATATGTTGACTTGGGTAAGAGGAAGGCAGAGGACAAAGTATCTGCTATAAGGCAGAACCGGATTAGAGAGAGACAGACAGAGGCTTGAGATAGGCTGAAATATGGGAGGAGGTCATACCTGTCAACTGTCCAGATTTTTCCAGAATGTCCAGATTTTTGCATCATATTTTTAGTTTATTCTTCATAAAATATGTGTTTTTCTGGCAAACCAGTGAGGACTGAAGTCACTAAATAATGACATATGTTTGAGTTTCAGACTTTATATCCCTCCAAAAATGCATGCAAACATAAATTCTGTTATTCTAACAACTTTCTAAGTTTATAAAAACGGTGTTTAACATCTGTCCCTATTTTGGGGCTTTGTCCCTCCATTATTTTAGACTTTGTCCAAATTTATTATTTTAACAAGCTGAGAGGTATGGAAGAGGTATGGTGCATGGTGTACCAACTGCATAGCATAGAACCATTCTAAGAAATGCAGCTCCATCTTTATCAATAATACAGAATAACAAAATAGTTAAAAAAAGAGGGATGGTGGGTGGAAGCAATGCATTGTAGGCCTATGATGGAGGAAGTAGATAATTTGCATATGTGGTGGTTCTGCATTAAAGGATGACAGTTATGGAAGGGGATGGTAGCTTTCTGTGTGGATGTATATGATGAAGACTATAACGTGTGAATATGTTATTATCTAGGAAACAGGATAGTTTTGGAATGGGGGGACAGCTGAGATGTAGTTTGTAGAAGGGTGAATGAAGATGTTAGTTGCAAATGGGTGCAGGACACTGAAGGTACAGAAATTGTGTAAACTGGATGCATTGAACTGGGTGAGTGAACTAAATGGGATATGTGGGGGAATACATGGGGCATGCATATGGAAGAGAAATGAGAAATAGACAAAGGAGGTAGGGAAGTTATGGATGAATGGGGAGTAAGAGGGAAAATATAAAGATGGTGGCACAACAGAGAGTCCTGAATTCTGGAATGAGGGTAGGGGTAGGACTTTTGTCTGGGGTTAACAAAGGGACAGGGAAGGCTGTACATAATCACCAAGAGAATGCATGGGCATGGCAAGAGTGATGTTATGATTGATGGTGATGGGTATAAGGTATGATAATACTGGCCAATTATAGTTTTTGAACAAAGTTTACTCACACAGAATGTTCAGAGAAGTAGTGAAATTAGCATGGGGGTGGGCATAGAATGTTAGGTGGAATGTTTGAGGTTTTTATTTAAGGTTTAGAATGATGTATTCTGGAGTGATATAATCTGATTATTACACATTGTATGGATATATAAAACTAAATTTAGTAAAGATGAAAAAGAAACAATTCAATAGTGAAATTGCAGGATATTCCTTATGCTAAGTATCGCCACTGTCATGGAGTTGCTAGAGGTAAATGTGGCCGAACTAATATATGCAGATCCTCAGACGGAATAGATAGGAAGATCAAACTGATGAGAGAATTACCAAAAGCTAAGACTATTATAATCTGCAGTGAGCGACTTGGATAGAAGTTGATGCACTAGACGTAGTTGAGATAATGACAGAGACCATGATTTGTGTGCTGTTATGAATATGACTTACATTGTTAAGGAAAAGTTAGGGAATGATAAAGCATTAAAATGGAGTCAGATGGAAAAAGACTTTTGTTTGTTTGTTGGTGAAACAAACTGAAATCCAAGACAGGAAGTATGTTAGGGACCATTTAGTTAAAGCTAGGATTTGCATTAAGGTACATGTCATCATGGAAACATGATAATGGAAAAACAATCCCCGGGATTCAGAAGCATGCCTGGCGTGATCGCAGAATGCCTTGTGCTGTGATCCAAACTTCATTACCAACTAATAATGTGAAAATCTGCAGCTCAGTTCACTGCTAATTAGTAAATCTGCTTGTGCTAGAGACAGAACCTGAAGTGAAACAGGAGAACTTACAGTTTGAGCTAGAAACGAGATGAGGAAAACTGATGCGCAGAGAGAAAGCACACACCTCAGCTTGTGCACACATGGTAAAATGTGCGAAGATGTAAAAGCAAGACCACTACTTTAAAGTGCCCACTGCAGTAATGGAGTCATTTAAAAATTGGGAATAATTTAGTATATAAGATGGTAGGAAAAGGGGCAGCAAGCAGAAGGAAATACACAAGGGGAAACAAGGAAGGGAAGGACAGAAGTTGAGGTAGCAAGACACGGCACAACTTAATTTTTGTGTGACAGGTACCTATTTCTTTATTTTTTGAAGAAGGAAAGCAGCAGAAGGATGTAAAGGAATGTGAAGATATGAACGATATCCATGTTATACCTCCTGAAGGGAGGTTTGTTGCAAGATTCACAGTGGAGATGACTTGTTTGTACTATTCATTTTTAAGAATTCTAGTTGCCCCAGCACTCCAGGCAGTCTGAGGCGCACATCACCAGAAGTGGATTCTTAGGACCTTGATCACTTACTGCAGCAACTATGGAGGCAGACAGGGAGACTGCTTGGGAAAACACAGGGGATGGCTAGGCCTGTGGGGGTCATAGTCTGTAGCCACAACCCTGGTACTGCCATTAGAACTGCTGTACAAAATATAAAAATAAATGGACAGAAATAGAATGAGAAACAAAACATAATTACAAAGAAAAGAATGTCAACAAAGGTAAGAAGGGGAGAGAAAAAAAACCTGTACAATATTAAGGTAAGGAATATACAGGATCAGAGAATTGTAGGAGGTTACTAGGCTAATGGCCTCAGAGCCCTTACAAGCCTACCCAAGTTCTACCCATGTTCCCAGTTATAAATGACATCACACAATGATACTAGTACAGCTTCTTAATGGTATGATCTGACTGCCTGAAAGAATATATGATGTAAATGATTTTATCCTATGATCTACTGTCTAAAGGGGGAGAAACACAGGTAGCAGTCCTAATGTGTGCATACACTAATGAAACCTGTCTGAAGGAATACTGATCTGCCTGTACAGGGCAGGGGCAAAATGATGAGCCTGTGTTCATGTGCCATACTATACCTATCTTGTTGTTACAGGCAGGTATACAGAAAAAAAACTGCAAAACTCAAAAACAGAACCTCTATAATTCTATTACTCATGTTCAGAATAGCAACCAATAAGTATTACATGTACTCTGTACATCTTAATATATGCAATCTTGCCAGTCAAGGGTCACACACATGCACATTGCTTACATATAGCTAATAAAGTAATATTCACACTTAAGACAACTGTAATTACAGAAACAAATTAAATAATATGCACCCTAGCACCTAGAAAGTCTTTCAGTTCTCCTTTTATACAGAAGGCTATTCTCCTACAGAGACTCTAGAAATATAAAAATATAAATATCATTAAGTTACATGCCTATAGCACATACATTTACTATGTAGAAAAGAAATCTATATGCATACAGTACATCTCAGGTGTCTTTATTCTGACCTGTTCTTTTCACTGGCTAAGAAGGGCAGGATGGCACTTCACAGGTCGATTTAGTGGTGACAGCACTGCTCACTAGTGCAGAACATCTCAGTGGTATCAAACTGCATCGGTCATCCATGTTATACTGGGAATCCTCATGACAGCCCAATCAGATACTTCCAGTGGTCCTTATGCAGCAGATAGAGGAAGAGCTTAGACTTCCTGCTGCACCACTGGGGTGCCCTGCAACAATCAGTGTCCTTAAAAGCCATGGTCCCATTTCAGGGAACTATAGCAGGCCACTTGTGTTCATGCTTATTGACTATTTTGGCACATGGGTGCTCAACACTGGGCATCTCAATAGTGCAAGCTGTGGTAGGATGTCAATAAATAAGCTCCAAAATTGTTGACTTGTCAGAGTGGTGCAAAAGATTTCATTAAATGAACATGACACATGCAGCATGCCTAGTTAGGATAGCAGATGTGCTCCTCTATTAGCTGTAAAAGCAACATGTGTTGCAAGGCATTCCTGTTGGAGTCAATTACTCACTCATGCATGTTCATATATATATATATATATATATATTCTCTACAAACTGCTTTTATTTCATACACCTTCACTTAGGGGGTATATACTCTTCCCTTAATAACTGCACCCAGTGCCATATTTCAGGGTGTCCACCCAATTGATGTATCATTCAATGAACATTCTGATCCTCAGCTAAACAACATACTGTAGGAGATAACTTTTCTTCCCTCTGAATCAACCATTTTTCTAATGACCAATGCAAATTGACTGTTATATTAAAAAAATTGAAATGATGATAAGCTCACAGCAACTCCAAAACAAATTCTACAACTAAACTTTTCCCTGGACCTATGATGAACTTATTGGTCTCCATCTAGCTTGATATATGGCTAAATATCACAGGCAAAACAACTTGAGTTAATACAACAGGGAATCATGAAGACCTATACCAACCCATCAATGATGTTAACAGAGTTTGTTCATCAACACTTTGGATTTAATACTTTCCCAAAGAAAATCAAGAATCAGACTTTTAACCATCTTTCTTTTGTTATTTATTTTTTTAGTCCATCTTGGGACATCATTTTACTGGTCCAGCCCCAAGTACCCCACATCTACACTGGGTCTACCAGCTTATTTTCTAACACCCAGACTTGCTCTAATACCACCTGGGCTAGTCGTAGATCCTAAGGGTGTCCTGAGGGCTCATCTATCTCAATTTCTGTCCTGGTGCGTCATATACCCTACCCACTTCCCTTCCCTGTGTTCCATGCTTGTCACTTATTTTTGAGGGTAACTTCTTTCTTTGAACCATGCCTACCCTAAGGGAGCATCAGCAACAATCCTCTCTCTGTTACCCTGTTAGTCCCCCAAGCTGCTAATCGAACCCAGGTTGAGTGGGTGATAGGAGTTTATCCCTCTATGTCAATGGTGCTGCATTCTTTTAACCATATTGAGAAATGGATTTATTAGAACGTATAGATTGCCACTGGGAAAATAAGCATTTAAATTGCTTGTATTGTTTGACATTGTGTAAAAAAATTGCAATATTTTTAACCACAAGGGCCTGTATTTCCACAATAATTCAGCAGCTGAGACTTCAACATTTCTCATTAGGAAATGCCATCCAGATCCCTAAATAATTAACAGAACTATGACCTCAAACAAATTATTACATAATCCTCAGGTGCTCAGATGGGACATAGTTAATAACAATTGTCTGGGTCTAAGGATTCCAGTTATTAAGCCAAAGGGTAAGTGAAGATGGATAGCATTGCCTGTTACACTAAAGGGGAAGCAAAGCTCCCAGCTGCATTAACTATTGCCTTTAATCCATCCCAACAAAGTATTCCATTCAGAAGCTCAGTAAAAGACTGCAAAAAGCCAAAATATTCTAAAATAAGCATTAAATAATCCAATTCAACCATATTATATACATTTTTGTTGTCTATACTGACAATTTAAGTTCCTAATGTCTGGCCATCCTACATCAAAAATTATGTTTTTATAATGATGTCAGATATTGATGGGAGGAAATAATCCATATTGTTCTAACCTAATAAATCCTGGCAACAACAAGGCCAAAGTGGCTGTCAAAAGTGCCATAAGTATGCTATAATCCTAGTATAGAACTGAATTTTATATATTGGACAGTGATAACATTGAATCCATTCCTTCATTGTGAATTACCAAAATAACAGCTTTGTTCCATGATTCAAGTACAGCCTTAGTTTTCAACATTTTGTTAAACCAGCCTTGCTCCATGATTTAGGTACAGCCTTAGTCTTCAATATTTTTGAAGAGGTTTGCCACCAAGATTATATTGCTCTAGGAGAAGCCATTAAGACCTAAGATTGTATCCCTAGATAACACTTTAAGTAAATTATTACATTTTTCTTCTTTTACCAAAACCATTAAAATGTCAGTCTAACACTTGAAGATTACTAACAAATGCCAGTCCATGGAGGACTTCTCTGATTGCACCCCTTTTCAAAGAATTATTCACTTCAGCTTTGTAAAGCTGTTGTTGATAATCCTAAATTGCAATAATTATGTCATTGAGATTGGTTAGCAGATCCCAGTCAGCCTCTCTCCGTAACCTAGTAGATCCCAATCAGCCTCTCTAAGTAACCTAATGGATCCCAGTCAGCATCTCTCAATAACCTTATAACCACTCACTGCTTCATCAAAAGTGCAAAGAATGACTGATAAGCAAAGGAGTTATTTAAGTACCTCAGATTAATTTCCCTCATTTAGTTCTACTTTTTTATCTAAAACATAATACAAGTTTTATGCTTAGTTATTGTAATATAACCTTCAACAACACCCTGTTCTAAACATTAAAAATATTGTATTTGCTTGACCTAGTCATAAGAGCGGCATAGGCAATATGTTAATGACTCTGCATTTTATTAAAAGCAAATAATAGTGAGCATTTTTCATAAAACGTACTTCTTCATACTGTTACATGATAAACATTTCATATGTATAACACTTAACAAGAATATTCCAGAATCTGTTAACGTCACAGTTAAATATATTTAACTAATAAGCAAAGAAACAAAAAATTAATGTCCAGTCAAAATACTCGGCTACTTTAATGCTGATATGCCCTTCCCTTTAACAAGATTCAGTGGTGAAGTGGCATGTAATAAAGGGATTAATTTTTACTCATAAAAACATTATGCAAATGTCCACCTCACATATTTTCAGTCAGCTTCTCTGTAACAAAATATAAAATCATCAAGGCATGCACATGATTGTGGGTGTTTAATGCACTTTAAACAATTTTGTGGCATACAAATCCTCATAAATCAATTCATGTTGTCTTCTTTTTATTTCACCCACATAAGGTCCATCACAAGACATACAGTTTGCTACTTAAACCACCCCTATTATCTTGCAGTCTGCATACTACTCTGTATAAATAATCCTCTGTGATAGGATTATGAAAACTGATGTTTTAAAAATACTTTTTCACTCAACATGATTTACCCATTTCCAACACACTTAAAATGATAAAATAAATTAACATTCCCTTCAGATGCATGTGTTACCCTGTTGTGTGCAGTTTGAACAGAATTATAACACTGTCTCACAGTAATTAGTGATATGTGATGGCACGTGTCAGTTTTGAATACACCCAATATCTTTTTTGTGAGAGTATATGTATAAAAATATTTTTCAAGTTAATTGACATTTTGTACTGAAATTGTGGAACAAGACCTAAAACATGATTGGCTTAACATTTTCATTTGTGGTTTACAATTTATTTGAAATTATTTTTTTAATTTACTACTTTTGCATCCAATGAATACTGAAAATAAGAATGCACATGTTTTTGTATCATTGCACATTAATATAATAAATTAACATTCTCTGAAAATAATGTTTATTTAACGTGTTTCATCTAAACCAGGATAATAATCATATAAAGTCCATTTGCAAGTCTTTTTCTGTCTACTGAATAAATAAATTATTGTCAGTTTTTAACTTTGCTAGCTAGGATGCAGAAAAATTGGCTGCTCAGTAATGTGTGGGAAAGTGGCACAGACAAAGTATCACAATGCAGCTCAACAGCGATGAAGTATACAGAAGGAGCAATTTTGCACAACTCAGAATGAATAGGCAATTTGCTGTTGAAAACAAATTCTAGTCACTCAAAGACCCATACAGTGCCATGGCAAGGTATATGACCACATTTGGCCAGCAGTGTGCATATAGTAAGTTAGCAGCAGTGCACTTCACATATGCAATAATGTACTGCTATGAGCACCACTCAGAGCTCTGATAAGTGTGGCGCAGTGATGTCCCTAGTAGGTGTAGACTATAAATGAGAAGGAAATGTGTGAGCAAGACAAACAGAAGGGAGAAAGAGCAGACAGAGGGACACACATAAGGGCAAGAGAAAAGGAAGAGAAGTGACAGGAGGGGTGGAAGGGTACTTTTTGTAGAGCAGGTGCCCTTTTTTGTTTGTGTATATATTTTCAAGATGAGTAGAGGGAAAGGTAGTATAAGGAAGGTGTGGATGAGAAAATGGTATGAAAAAGGAAAATATGCCAATGCAAAAGAAAGACAAATACTCACAGGATAGGTGCTGTCACAGATGGAGGAACACAAAGGAGATACCCAGATGGAGGACAACTAGTGAAAGGGAGGGCTAGACTACAAACTGGGAAGAGAAATGAAACGTAAGGAAAGGAAACACCTTGATGGGGTATAGAGGTAGGTGATGGCTAACTTGGCTAACTACCAAACTGAGCAGTGCCACACCCAACCTGAAGTCAATCACCTCCAGGGCCACCCCCATGACCACATGGCTGGACCCAGACACTGTTGGCCTAATGGTCAAAGTCTGATAGCTGTGTGACTCACAATGTTGCAGGAGGACATGCTCCAGGCTGCCAGTGTGGGTGTCCAGCTTCTGATTCACCAAGTCTGTCATCATACCTTCTGCCTCCTACAGGGGGACAAAGTAGAACCCCTAGGTGATACCTTCTGATAGCAAGCCTACTGGAGAAACCATACCAAAGGCATCAAGCCCACCAAGTTGCCTCCCATTCACGATGACCATCATCACCATGAAGATGGGTGGGCCCGGAAACTGCAAGGGTCTCAGCAAATATTGGTGATATTGGTGCACACTGTGGTAGCCACTGCCACACATCATAACTGCAACAGTTGATGCTGTATAAAATATAAATGTAAATGGAGAGAAACAAACCAACTATAGGTAAATAAAAAAATGAAGAAGGCAACAGTATAGAGAAAAACAAAATCAAAAACATTATCAGTATTGTGTGCTATGCTGGGTGAATTGCAATGCATTTAGCTATGGAATGATAACACAAAAGTGATATGCATGCCTGACATGAATGTACTACAGAATTATGCATGCCACAAGGGGCAAGAGCTCATGCCCACCAGCCAGTCATCTGGTGTGTAGGAAAAGTAGCACAGCCCATGAGGGGCAACCAGTGTTACTGCAAGGAGCAGCAAAACTGGGCAGAAACAACACTTTGAACAAATGTAATGTCTAGCCCTGTGGAGCAAAATATCACTTATATTCATGGCCTGGCAAATGTCAACATCTGTGGCACCAAGAGGGACCATGCTATGTAAACCTTGCCTCATAATACCAACAGGAATGCACATGGAGCTCCTAAACCTTATGGCAATATCATACTCTGATGTATGACAGCAACAATGGACCACCACCTAACAGCCTGAAAGTTGCATGCCCATGGTTTGCCAGATGTAACTGATAGAGGGTATGGGTGGTTGAACGGCCAGTATAAGAGTAGGTGGCAGCATACTGAAAAGAATATTGTGCATCAGTGGTATGGTGGATGGATAGGAACATGGCAATGCATGCAGCCATCCACATGTACAAAGCAGACAATGGTACATGTCATGATCACAATGCATCCAACATCATATTGGTCTGCATTATTAGCATGACACTTCTGGAATATCTGGTCATAGCAGGGACAATAGGAAAGTTTAACTTGTACTTACAAGGTATATGGATAGCAAATTTTAGGGTGGCACTTCTTCAGGTTCTTGTAATGATGCCGGCACTGCTCACCAGAGTGGATAATGCTTGTGGCATCACCCATCACTGTAGCAAGACAGTGCCAAGTATTCAGTTTGTACTAGGGGTCTTCTTAGAAGTCATTCAGTAGGTGTTCAGGGTGGTGCCAATGCAGGAGGAGAAGAAGAAGTTTGCCCCCCCATACACACACACGCACACACACACACACACACACACACACACACACACACACACACACACACACACACACACACACACACACACACACAGTCTAGGTAAGAGCTTTTCTACTGTCAGCCCCTCCTAAAGCCATGGTCACTTGGCAGATTGATACCAGAAGGTGTAGGAACCACATGATGAGCTGAGATAAGTAGCAGGGCAGAACAATGTACCCCAATCCCACAACAGAATTGTGTAACAAAAGACATATGTGTGTATGTGTGTGTGTGTGTGGGGGGGGGGGTGGCAACAGGATTGTTGGCAACATAAGGTAACAAACCTCTGTGTACCAGTTTAATATATAGTACCTTGCCAAAATACCAAGTTTGCCATTGCAGTGTCATGTCACTCCTAGAGATCCCAGAGTAAATTACAAGCAGCCTACAGCTACACCAAGGTCACAGAGCTGTCCAGGAAAGTGCAAACCATTTTGCAGTCTACAGTGAATGTGCAGGTGCAAGCATGAGCCCCATGACATGCTCAAGGGTGAGTACACATTGCACTAACTGTGCAATTCAGAGCCATTTAACCTAGATTGCATAATTGGCATAATTGCTATTCAAAGAATCCCAAATCATCACTGTCACCATTGCAGTGCTCATTTTTATAAGTATATTGAGTGAGTAGATGAATATCTGGATGCCATTGCTTTACAAGTACAGAAGTGTTATCTATCAGGTCCACCTTGTAATTTTGAAATACTGACATCTCGAAATTCAGTATTTCGAAACCAGAAAGCCGAAAACCCAACCACAATTCATAACTTCAAAAACACACAACCGCGAAATTCAAAATCCCGTAATTATGCTACACATACAGTACACATATAAACATACACACAAATCCCCCCCACAACAAAACAAACTTGTCTAAACTATGTATAAGCAAGGAGAAGCCCCCTTGCGCCCCCATGTGGGGGGATGCGCACCCTATACACCCCCTACTTATATATTCTAACTCCGAGATCGCACAAGCAGAAACACAAATGGAAATCACACACACATCTTACAGTCCCTCAAACACACACATAACAGTCACAACACACACTTACACACACTAAATCCCTAACCAACATACTTACACACACAAACTTACCAAAATTAAACCCAAACATCCACACACCGTACCACCGGAAGCAGAAATTGAAAATATCTTTGCTTCGGTATTTTGAATTTCGTGCTTCTGCCAGTTTCGAAAATGTGAGTCTGCTGCTTTGTAGGTATGAAATACTGAATTTCGAGATTTCAGTATTTTGAAATTACAAAGTGGACCCTATCTATCTGCTGTGGTAATGGTATACAAGCCAGTGGGAGGTTGGGACGGTGATTGAATATGTGAAACATTTTTTCATTGGGCACGTTGCTTCTCAATCATTTGTTGACAGGATGCTGTGGAGCACAGCAAGGTTTGAGATGGATCTCTGAAGAAAAGGAGTGTATTCGTCTGTAGAGAATAGACATGTTCTATAGCTGCTGTGGTACGGCTACACAGACCATTGTCAGGTGGAAAGGGTAACTGGATATGTGCAAATTTTTTTTATTGGGGATTGTTCTACATCACCTTACTGATATGAGGATGGGGAGCACATGAAGAGTTGAAATGGTGAATGGGAGAAGATAGAGCACAAGTCCTAGCATCAGTAGCCAACTAGATGTATGAATGAAGAGCTATGATGGGTGGACTATGTACATTGGTAGGCAGCTCATATGGAGAGGGATTTATTGGAATGCACACACTCCACAACCATATCTACACAAAGGCCCAAGCCATAGCACAGGAGAGGATGGCCACTGGTTGGGGTCTGTTATCACAGATCATCCCCACTGACTAGGAGTTCCTGGTGTCCCTCCCTGGAGTGAGTAAAAGGACTCTGACAGTCGGGTGAGATCAGGATGTGAGCGATGAACTGGTCAGACCATCCAGTGTCTTTGTCTGGAATGCACGAAGCTGGTATTTCCATATATCAGTAGTATGTTATGAAACACTAATGCCATGAGCCACAGATGTTGAAAAGCACCATATCTTCCCTACAGGCATATCTGGGAGCTCACAACTGTAGTGTTACAGCACTAGGGAGTGGCAGTGTCATATTGTAGCAGTTTTACATGTGGGTGTTTATCTGTCTGCATTCACAGGTGTTACAGTTATGGGGTTCTCCACTGTAGAACAGAGCATGCATGCCTGATGTCAGTAGTGCATCAGAGCCTGATAATGATGGCAGACTAACCATAGCACTGAGGGCACAGTGCCACTGTTGACAATGGTAACTGTGGAGTGCATACTATCACCCACATCCAGTGATACAGCTCTGTTGCCTGTGGATCTAACCCCCCTCTTTCACCTCGCCAGTTGGTGTGAAAGGACAGGTAATGGCAAGTGGCCCCATATAGGAAGCAACCTCATTCCCTACTCACAGAGTACCAGTGGGCATTGGTGCCATCCCAGAGCATCTGGACACTGGTAGGCAGCAGTGGGTCACTGGCTAATAATGCCCTGGTCTCACTCATTGTACAAACTTGATGTCACAAAGAGTTTTACACAATGTCTATGCAGGGCAGTCATCCAGGCACAGACAGATGCCATAACTGCTATGACAACGACAGCTGGTGTACTGAGCAGCCTATGTGACTAAGTATGTGAGGACATGCAATGCCTGGATCAACTGATTAGCATGTTGGCCAGTGTCTGTCTGCTAATCAGTTGAGGCAGAGCCTCTACTTGTATCCACATGGCAGGGATGACAACATTCTTCTGGCCTCTTCTACTCTGCCTCTACTGTGGGCATACCTCCACAGGGCAGATAGAAAAATGTCCCATACTGCTGCCACATCCACACCATCTCACCATTGGTAATCCTCATGTGGCATGATTTTGCCACTCCAAGGAGGTACACATTGTGTGTCAAGACATGTACATGACACAGCCAAGTGGTTGCAGTCAAGAAATTTACCATTGTATTTGCCAGCAAGTCTTGGTGCACATGCTTTTTCTTAAATGGATGCACCTATTCCTGGAGATGCTCATGGTCTGTGTCATTCCCATCTGAGGTTCCACAACACCTGTCACAGTCATGTCTGCATACTGCAATAGCATCTGCAGAAGCTGGGTCCCATGGAACCTCTAATGAGAAATTACCCACAACATCTGGCCACTTTCCCCTCTCAAGAAATACAAACACCTTACACAGATTTCAAAGTTCCCATAGTCACTCTGCCATGTCATACATACCCTTTCATGCCTGGGTGTAATACTGCATGCATAACTTTTAATCTTTATTATGTCTAGCTTGGTCCATAATTGTGAACCAGACACACTCTGTTTGCCTGTACCACAGCATATTGTGCCCAACATATCTAGCATGGTATACCCCTGTGGCTGGTTCCTCTGGAAAATCTTCAACAGGCACCCCCTTTGCCATTGGTTCTGGACTGTCTGGTCTTCCAGTGGCAATCCCCAGTTCTTACTATCTGCAGTACCAGTGTGGTCTAAGTGAACAGCAAGGTGCAAGACAATCCAACAATCCAAACCTATCTCATGGGGGTTCTGATCATTTCAATGAAGCAGATTTGCTACTATAATTATTAATAACAGCAGCAGAACCAATAACCTTTAGAAAGATGACTAGCAACTTATTAACACCATTTCTATTCAGTTGAAGTGTTGCAAAGAGAGAGAGAGGTTTACTGCTAAAGCCATTTTCTTCTCTGCTGGTACCTGCTTCCAAACAGGTGGCTCTGGTTTCCTACTTGTAATACCCTATCATGTAGTTTGGCCTAATGGCTGCATCCTTTTGTGGTAAATGTTTCAGGTGTCTCTTCATAAAGATTACTCCTTGTCCACTGCTGAATCACTATAGCTGCCTTTATTGTTCCAGAAACTTCTTGCTCTTTGCAGGAAGAAAATTTTAAATAAATCAGGATTTAAATGCTTAACTGTTAGCTCAAGTGCTCTACATAGGTTGATCCCTAGCAAGAAGTGATTTGTTTCTGTTCATAAGCTTTGCAGAAAACTTGCTCACAGTATACTTTGTATTAATTATATTATATTATACAATGACCCCCCCATTAATATTCCAAAACGTGCACACTGATTGGTCAGTGTGCCCATTGTAAATCAGACTTATACTAATAGAAAATGGTCCAGTCACCCGGACTTTTTCCATTAATATGTCTTTTATTTCTTGTGTTAGACAGCAACAGAGAATGGAAGAGCTCCATTGCTGTAATCTCCATGTTACACGTAGCAAGATATCTTAAAAAAAAGCAACAGAGATCTTCCTTTCTCATTTGCTTTTTTTAAAGCTGTCTCGCTATAACATAGCGAGGCAGCTTTAAAAACAGCAATCGAGAAAGGAAGATCTCCGTTGCTTTTTTAATGCTATCTCGCTATGTTAAACTCTTTTAACATAGCGAGACACCTTTTAAAAAGCAACAGAGATCTTCCTTTCTCCATTGCTTCCACACACAGCTCTGATGTACTACGTAAGCATACGCATGCGCAGTACATCAGAACTGCTGCAGAATACCGGACAGCTGCATTAGGGTAGCACGGAGGCATTATACAATGTCATTATTTAAGAAAAGTAAGTATTTTCTTTCTTAAATAATGTCATTGTATAATAGAAATACCCACTTCTGGGTGTGGGTAATGCTGGATTTACCCACGGTTGTCTTTGTTTAGCCACTCGGGCTTCGCCCTCGTTACCAAACCCCACCAACCGTGGGTAAATCCAGCATTACCCACACCCAGGCGTGAGTTATTGCTTAAGTATATCTCTGGCTACCAAAGAAGTGAGGTGATTTTCTATGTTAAAACATGAATCACAGATATTACAATGATTCATCTAGACTGCCTCCGAGACATATGCACTGCAAAATAAAATGCTCTCTCTCAGTAAGGAATATCATGTCAGTGGCCCATGCCTGTTTTTTGTTGAGTATGATCTTTCAAATCCAAAAGTTTAACCTGTAATTATTCACTGTGAGATGTCAATTAAATGAGTCTTAGCTTCTCTAGGCTCATTCTGAAACTGAAATAATGTATCTGAATGTTCAAGAAGTGCAATTTCAATCTACTTCTCATTTTTGACCTGTTTATAAAATCACCCATTGTTTGAGATCATTTTAAGTACCTCAACAAATAAGAAAAGAAAAGCCTGCTGAATAATTATCTCCATATCAGTATTACTAGCGTCTGTCTTTGAACTGGTTTCTGCATACTCAGCCATGGTCACACTCAGAGAATCATCAGGTCAGTGGCTTAGCAGATTTGTCTTTCATTTTTTTAGTCATTTGCAAGCATAACATGGCATCCAAAAATAATACTATAGCAATACACAATATAAAATTTCTAGTAACTTTATAGACAGTCTGGTGAGATAAAGACAGTAGCAGTTGGCAGAGATAACCACAACAACGTACAACAATGCTGTTAGCATGTATGTGCCATCACATGACGTCCTTGACTTTTTTGTTCTTTAAGCAGTTGCAATTCATTTGACATATTTCTGCAAAATGTTATTTATACTAATTTAAGACAGATGCTTTGTTTTATCTTTCCACCATTTGTTAGTTACAAAAAATCCCCTTGTTTAGCCATCACTTTATTAGGTACCATTGATAGGTGCACACTGCTTTCTAATACGTACAAATTCAGTGCATGTTCTTTGTCACAATACTTGACCATTACTACATCCTAGTGGTAAGGAATTTCATAATTAATGCATTCCAAATGTTGTAGATACTCTTTATCCAAAATAAAATCATAATGTGTGGTCTTTAAAGTCAATTCTTCTGCCCAGAATCACACTGGCTGTATCATTTTGCAATAAAAACCTGAAAGTATTTTATGCATCTCTTCTAAATGTATGAAGAAAGAAAATGTGTATCGACAGAATAGAAACAAAGGACATGTGAACATCTAGAGTAACATAATTATTGTTAGTAGTAGCTGTATTTTCACATACAAGCACAAATAGAAACCAGCAGTAACAAGCCAACATGTAGGAAATGGTGCCAGTCCCCAGAGACACAAATACGTAGCTCTGTAAATTTCCTTATAACATTTTAAAATGTGTTATTTGAACTCAATCACATGTAAAATACAAAGCAAACATAAAGCAATTTGATCATGATATAACCTGTAAA